>NW_028222760.1:0-26727 GCF_056783735.1 Eptatretus burgeri | reverse complement strand
GTTATTAAAAACACTTCACCACCGCATAATTAAAAACACCGCACCACATATAATTAAAAACACTTCACCACCGCATAATTAAAAACACCTCACCCCCAACTTGTTAAAAACACGTCACCCCTCGTTATTAAAAACACTTCACCACCGCATAATTAAAAACACTGCACCCCCATGTTGTTGAAAACACCTCACCCCCACGTTATTAAAAACACCTCACCCTCACCTTGTTAAAAAGACCTCACCCCCACGTTGTTAAAAACACCTCACCCCCACGTTAAAAACACCTCAACCCCACGTTGTTAAAAACACCTCAACCCCACGTTATTAAAAATACCTCACCACCGCATAATTAAAAACACCGCACCCCCATGTTATTAAAAACACCTCCCCCCCCCCATGTTGTTAAAAACACCTCACCCCCACGTTATTAAGAACACCTCACCCCCACGTTATTAAAAACACTTCACCACCACATAATTAAAAACACCTCACCCCCACATTCTTAAAAACACCTCACCGCCACATTATTAAGAACACCTCAACCCCACGTTATTAAAAACACTTCACCACCACATAATTAAAAACACCTCACCCCCACATTATTAGAAACACCTCACCCCCACATTATTAAGAACACCTCACCACTACATTATTAAAAACACCTCACTTCCACATTAATAAAAACACCTCATTGCCATGTTGTTAAAAAACACCTCACCACCACGTTATTAAAAACACCTCAGCGCCATGTAATTAAAAACACCTCACCGCTACGTTATTAAAAAGACCTCACTAGCACGTTATTAAAAAACCTCACCGCTACGTTATTAAAAAGACCTCACTAGCACGTTATTAAAAAACCTCACCCCCACGTTATTAAAAACACTTCACCACCACATAATTAAAAAACACCTCACCCCACATTATTAGAAGCACCTCACACCCACATTATTAAGAACACCTCCCGACCACGTTATGAAAAACACCTCACCCCCACGTTATTAAAAACACTTCACCACCACATAATTAAAAACACCTCACCCCACATTATTAGAAGCACCTCACCCCCACGTTATCAAAAACACCTCACCCTCACGTTGTTAAAAACACCTCACCCCGCGTTATTAAAAACACCTCACCTCCACGTTATTAAAAACACTTCACCACCACATAATTAAAAACACCTCACCCCCACATTCTTAATAAACACCTCACCGCCACATTATTAAGAACACCTCACCCCCACGTTATTAAAAACACTTCAACACCACATAATTAAAAACACCTCACCCCCACATTATTAGAAGCACCTCACCCCCACATTATTAAGAACACCTCACGACAACGTAATTAAAAACACCCCACAACCACGTTATTTAAAACACCTCACGACCACATTATTAAAAACACCTCAGCGCCATGTTATTAAAAACACCTCACCGCTATGTTATTAAAAACACCTCACTAGCACGTTATTAAAAACACCTCACTGCTACGTTATTAAAAACACCTCACTACCACATTATTAAAAACACCTCATTGCCATGTTGTTAAAAACACCTCACCACCACTTTATTAAAAACACCTCACCGCTATATCAGTTAAAACACCTCACCGCTACATTATTAAAAACACCTCACCGCTATTTTATTAATAACACCTCACCACCACATAATTAAAAACACTTCACCTCCACATTATTAAAAACATCAAACTTTCACGTTATGAAAAAACACCCCAGCGCCATGTTATTAAAAACACCTCACCACTACGTTATTAAAAACACCTCAGCGCTACGTTATTAAAAACACCTCACCACCACGTTATTAAAAACACCTCAGCGCTACGTTATTAAAAACACCTCACCGCGACGTTATTAAAAACACCTCACCGCCACATTATTAAAAACACCTCACCATCATGTTATTAAAAAATACCTCACCGCTATGTCAGTTAAAACACCTCACAGCTACATTATTAAAAACACCTCACCGCTACATTATTAATAACACTTCACCACCACGTAATTAAAAACAGTTCACCTCTACATTATTAAAAACATCAAACTTCCACGTTATGAAAAAACACCTCAGCGCCATGTTATTAAAAACACCTCACCGCTACGTTAGTAAAAGCACGTCACCACCACGTTATTACAAATACCTAATCGCGATGTTATAAAAAACACCTCACCACTATGTGAGTGACAACACTCTCACCGCTACATTATTAAAACACTTCACCTCCACGTAATTAAAAACACCTCACCGCTATGTGAGTGACAACACTCTCACCGCTATATTATTAAAACACCTCACCCCCACATTATTAAAAACACCTCACCCCCACATTATTAAGAACACCTCACCCCCACTTTATTAAAAACACTTCACCACCACATAATGAAAAACCCCTCACCACCACATTATTAAAAACCCCTCACCCCCACATTATTAAAAACCCCTCACCCCCACATTATTAAAAACCCCTCACCCCCACATTGTTAAGAACACCTCACCCCACATTATTAATAACACCTCACCCCCACATTATTAAGAACACCTCACCCCCACATTATTAAAAACACGTCACCCCCACATTATTAAGAACACCTCACTACTACATTATTAAAAACACTTCACCACCACATAATTAAAAACACCTCACCCCACATTATTAAAAACCCCTCACCCCCACATTATTAAAAACACCTCACCCCCACGAATTTAAAAACACCTCACCCCCACGATGTTAAAAACACCTCACCCCCACGTTGTCAAAAACACCTCACCCCCACGTTATTAAAAATACCTCACCCCACATTATTAAGAACACCTCACCCGCATGTTAGTAAAAACACCTCACCCCCACATTATTAAAAACACCTCACCCCCACATTATTAAGAACACCTCACCCCCACGTTATAAAAAACGCTTCACCACCACATAATTAAAAACACCTCACCCTCACATTATTAAAAACACCTCACCCCCATATTATTAAGAACACCTCACCGCCACATTGTTAAAAACACCTCACCGCCACCTTATTAAAAACACTGCAACCCCACGTTATTAAAAACACCGCAACCCCACGTTATTAAAAACACCACACCCCACGTCATTAAAAAACACTTCACCCCCACGTTGTTAAAAACACCTCACCCCCACGTAATTTAAAACACCTCACCCCAAGTTGTTAAAAACACATCAACTCCGCGTTATTAAAAAACACCTCACCTCCACATTATGATTAAAAACACCTCACCGCGATGTTATAAAACACCTCACCGCTATGTGAGTGACAACACTCTCACCGCTACATTATTAAAACACCTCACCTCCATGTAATTAAAAACACCTCACCGCTATGTGAGTGACAACACTCTCACTGCTGCATTTTAAAACACCTCACCTCCACATTATTAAAAACACTTCACCACCACATCAATAAAAACACCGCACCCCCATGTTATTAAAAACACCGCAACCCCACGTTATTAAAAACACTGCAACCCCACGTTATTAAAAACACCGCAACCCCACGTTATTAAAAACACCGCAACCCCACGTCATTAAAAAACACTTCACCCCCACGTTGTTAAAAACACCTCACCCCACGTTGTTAAAAACACCTCACCCCCACGTTGTTAAAAACACCTCACCCACACGTTAAAACACCTCAACCCCACGTTGTTAAAAACACTTCACCCCCACGTTATTAAAAACACCTCATCCCCACGTTATTTAAAACACCTCACCCCCAATATGTTAAAAACACCTCACGCCCACTTTGTTAAAAACACCTCACCCCCACGTTATTAAAAACACCTCACCCCCATGATGTTAAAAACACCTCACACCCACGATGTTAAAAACAACTCACGCCCACGATGTTAAAAACACCTCACCCCCACGATGTTAAAAACACCTCACCCCCACGTTGTTAAAAACACCTAACCCCCACGTTATTAAAAACACCTCAACCCCAAATTATTAAAAACACCTCACCCCCACTTTGTTAAAAACACCTCACCGCTATGTGAGTGACAACACTCTCACTGCTGCATTTTAAAACACTTCACCACCACATAATTAAAAACACCGCAGCCCCACGTTATTAAAAACACCGCAACGCCACGTTATTAAAAACACCGCAACCCCACGTTATTAAAAACACCGCAACCCCACGTCATTAAAAAACACTTCACCCCCACGTTGTTAAAAACACCTCACCCCCACGTAATTTAAAACACCTCACCCCCACCGTATTAAAAAAACTTCACCACCACATAATTAAAAACACCTCACCCCCACATTATTAGAAGCACCTCACCCCCACGTTATCAAAAACACCTCACCCTCACGTTGTTAAAAACACCTCACCCCCACGTTATTAAAAACACCTCACCTCCACGTTATTAAAAACACTTCACCACCACATAATTAAAAACACCTCACCCCCACATTCTTAATAAACACCTCACCGCCACATTATTAAGAACACCTCACCCCCACGTTATTAAAAACACTTCAACACCACATAATTAAAAACACCTCACCCCCACATTATTAGAAGCACCTCACCCCCACATTATTAAGAACACCTCACGACCACGTTATTAAAAACACCTCACAACCACGTTATTTAAAACACCTCACGACCACATTATTAAAAACACCTCAGCGCCATGTTATTAAAAACACCTCACCGCTATGTTATTAAAAACACCTCACTAGCACGTTATTAAAAACACCTCACTGCTACGTTATTAAAAACACCTCACTACCACGTTATTAAAAACACCTCATTGCCATGTTGTTAAAAACACCTCACCACCACTTTATTAAAAACACCTCACCGCTATGTCAGTTAAAACACTTCACAGCTACATTATTAAAAACACCTCACCGCTACATTATTAATAACACTTCACCACCATGTAATTAAAAACAGTTCACCTCTACATTATTAAAAACATCAAACTTCCACGTTATGAAAAAACACCACAGCGCCATGTTATTAAAAACACCTCAGCGCTACGTTATTAAAAGCACGTCACCACCACGTTATTACAAATACCTAATCGCGATGTTATAAAAAACACCTCACCGCTATGTGAGTGACAACACTCTCACCGCTACATTATTAAAACACTTCACCTCCACGTAATTAAAACACCTCACCGCTATGTGAGTGACAACACTCTCACCGCTATATTATTAAAACACCTCACCCCCACATTATTAAAAACAGCTCACCCCCACATTATTAAGAACACCTCACCCCCACTTTATTAAAAACACTTCACCACCACATAATGAAAAACCCTCACCACCACATTATTAAAAACCCCTCACCCCCACATTATTAAAAACCCTCACCCCACATTATTAAAAACCCCTCACCCCCACATTATTAAGAACACCTCACCCCCACATTATTAAAAACACCTCACCCCACATTATTAAGAACACCTCACCCCCACGTTATTAAAAACACTTCACCCCCACATTATTAAATACCCCTCACCACCACATTATTAAAAACCCCTCACCCCCACATTATTAAAAACCCCCACCCCCACATTATTAAAAACCCCTCACCCCCACATGATTAAGAACACCTCACTACTACATTATTAAAAACACTACACCACCACATAAATAAAAGCTCCTCTCCCCCACATTATTAAAAACCCCTCACCCCCACATTATTAAGAACACCTCACCCCCGCGAATTTAAAGACACCACAGCCCCACGATGTTAAAAACACCTCACCCCCACGTTGTCAAAAACACCTCACCCCCACGTTATTAAAAATACCTCACCCCCACATTATTAAGAACACCTCACCCGCATGTTATTAAAAACACCTCACCCCCATATTATTAAAAACACCTCACCCCCACGCTATTAAGAACACCTCACCCCCACGTTATAAAAAACGCTTCACCACCACATAATTAAAAACACCTCACCCTCACATTATTAAAAACACCTCACCCCCAATATGTTAAAAACACCTCACGCCCACTTTGTTAAAAACACCTCACCCCCACGTTATTAAAAACACGTCACGCACATGATGTTAAAAACACCTCACGCCCACGATGTTAAAAACACCTCAGCCCCACGTTGTTAAAAACACCTAAGCCCACGTTATTAAAAACACCTCAACCCCACATTATTAAAAACACCTCACCCCCACTTTGTTAAAAACACCTCACCCCCCCATGTTGTTAAAAACACCTCACCGCCACGTTATTAAAAACACCTCACCTCCACGTTATTAAAAACACCTCACCATCATGTTATTAAAAAACACCTCACCGCTACGTTATTAAAAACACCTCACCACTACATTATTGAAAACACCTCACAGCCACGTTATTAAAAACACCTCACCATCATGTTATTAAAAAACACCTCACCGCTATGTCAGTTAAAACACTTCACCGCTACATTATTAAAAACACCTCAACGCTACATTATTAAAAACACCTCACCGCCACGTAATTAAAAACACTTCACCTCTACATTTTTAAAAACATCAAACTTCCATGTTATGAAAAAACACCTCAGCGCCATGTTATTAAAAACCCCTCACCGCTACGTTATTAAAAGCACCTCACCACCACGTTATTACAAACACCTCATCGCCACTATCTTAAAAACACGTCAACTCCACGTTATTAAAAACACCTCACCTCCACATTATGATTAAAAACACCTCACCGCTATGTTATAAAAAATACCTCACTGCTATGTGAGTGACAACACTCTCACCGCTACATTATTAAAACACCTCACCTCCACGTAATTAAAAACACCTCACCGCTATGTGAGTGACAACACTCTCACCGCTGCATTTTAAAACACCTCACCTCCACGTTATTAAAAACACTTCACCCCCACATTCTTAAAAACACCCCACCCCCACATTATTAAGAACACCTCACCCCCACGTTATTAAAAACACTTCACCACCACATAATTAAAAACACCTCACCCCCACATTATTAGAAACACCTCACCCCCACATTATTAAGAACACCTCACGACCACGTTATTAAAAACACCTCACAACCACGTTATTTAAAACACCTCACTACCACATTATTAAAAACACCTCACCACTACATTATTAAAAACACCTTACTTCCACATTATTAAAAACACCTCATTGCCATGTTATTAAAAACACCTCACCGCTACGTTATTAAAAGCACCTCACCACCACGTTATTACAAACACCTCATCGCCACTAGTGCCCAACTGTGTCTGCGGACGTCCTCCTGCAGTCGGGTTACTTCTTATTAGGAGGTTGGTGGCAGGATTTGCACTCCAGCCACCGTAAAACGCTTCATTCCGCAAAACGCAAAAACGCAAAAAAAATCTGAAAACCCACTCCGTGGGAGTACCTCCTGTGCAGCTTCCCTTCGCAGGGCAGCTCACCGGATGATGGGATTGGGGCAAAGCCTTCGGGACCCCCAATCTTTGATAGGAGGGAAACCACGGGGTAACATCCCTGGGTTAGATTGCGGGAGAGTGTGTCGGAGTGGTGCTGAGGTGTCGTCCACCAGACGGCGGTCTCCTTGGGTTAACCTGAGGCGGTCCCTTCGGGTGGGTGCCTGGAATGTCCTATCCCTAAGAGAGGATGATCACCTGTCTCTGTTATCATCTGAGCTCAAGCGTTTGGACATCGGGGTTGCAGCTCTCTCTGAGGTTCGGAGACCGGATTGCGGCGAGATAATGGTGGGTGGTTACACCTACTATTGGTCTGGTCGCTCTGATGGTTACCATACCCAAGGAGTTGCTGTAGCTGTGTCCAATAAGCTGACCCCAATGATAATTGAGGTAACACCGGTCAACGAGCGTATTATGAGATTAAGGATTCGTCACTCCTTAGGTGTCATTTCCCTGGTCTCTATTTATGCTCCGACTGAGGCGAGTGATGTTACCGTGAAGGACACATTCTACGCCACACTCGAGTCTGTGGTTGATCAGTGCCCCAGACGAGATACACTTCTAGTCTTGGGGGATTTCAATGCATCGACTGGAACTGATAGGGATGGTTATGAGGTGTGTGTTGGTCCCCATGGGTCAGGAACTATGAACCAGAATAGCACTAAGTTCCTTGACTTTGCAAGAAGTCATGGACTTAGGGTGGCTGGTTCATGGTTTCAGCGCCCGCAAGCTCATCGCTGGACTTGGTATTCCAACGCTGGCGGTGTGGCAAAGGAGATTGACCATGTCCTCATTGACGGTCGCTGGAGGATGATCCAGAACTGCAGGGTCTACCGGAGTGCTCAGTTCCTCAATACTGACCACAGGCTTGTTGTAGCAACTCTAAAGCTGCACCTTAAATCCTGGAGAATGGTACCATCCCAGCCTAGGCTGGATGTTGCCAAGCTCAGGGATGAGAGAGTAGCTGAGGAGTTTGCGAACAGGCTGAGTGGACACTTGGGGGTCTGGGTGCTTTGGGGGTCCTGAAGAGTTGTGGAACACCTTCAAGACCACCGTCCTTGATGTTGCCGGTGGATGCCTTGGAGTTCACCGCAGGGCAAAGAAGAATTTTGTCTCTCAAGGGACACTGGATACCATTGACCAGAGTCGCAGGGCCAGGCTGAATGGCAGAGCTGAGCTGTTCAGGGAGCTGAGGCGTAAAACTGTACGTGCACTGAGGGTGGACAAGGAGGCCTATGTGCGAGGAATCTGTGAGGGGTAGAGCATCACCTGTGGACAGGTGATTCTCGTCCCGCTTACAGGGGAATTCGCGCATTACGTTCATCCAAGCCCATCCCTCGGAGCACTGCAGTTCGAGCAGAGAGTGGTAGGCTCTTGACAGAGGAGTCTGAAGTGAAGGCCCGCTGGGCCGGTTACTTCGAGCGGTTGTACCAGGCTGATCCCCCAGCTGTCGAGTTGGACGTCAAGGGTGTTACAATCCCTGTTGCTGACCCTCGAATCAACTGTGGTCCACCATCGCTTGTGGAAACACGGGCTGCGGTGAACCAGTTGAAACGGGGCAAAGCTCCAGGGATCTGTGGCATCCATGCCGAACTTCTCAAGGCTGGTGGAAATGCTGCACTCGTGTCGTTGCATGCAGTTTTGTGCTCTGCCTGGAACACAGGCATCATCCCAACTGACTGGAAGAGGGGCCTTGTTGTCCCTCTCTGGAAAGGGAAGGGTGATCGCCAAGACTGCAACAACTACCGAGGGGTGACGCTGCTCTCAGTGCCGGGCAAGGTCTTTGCTCGGATAATTCTTGATAGGGTTCGCCACCATCTGCTTGAGCACCAGCGTCCAGAGCAGTCAGGCTTTACACCAAAGAGGTCAACGATTGACCGTATCCTTGCACTTCGTGTACTCACCGAACGCAGACGAGAGTTTCGGCAGGGGCTGCTTGCAGCCTATGTTGATCTCTGTAAAGCGTTCGATTCAGTGAATCGGGATGTCCTCTGGAGGATTCTTGGTCTTCGTGGGGTGCCACCGAAACTGATCGATCTGATGTCTGAACTCTACTCTGGTACTGAGAGTGCTGTGAAGTGTGGTGGTACCGCCTCTGACTTATTTCCAGTTGTTACTGGAGTTCGTCAGGGATGTGTACTTGCCCCCACACTTTTCAGCACTTGTATGGACTGGATTTTTGGGAGGATGTCGGAGAGATCAAGTTGCGGTGCATCGTTTGGCAATGTCAAGATCTCGGACCTTGATTTTGCAGATGATGCAGTCATCTTTGCGGAGACTTTAGACATCCTCTTGGGGGCCCTCGAGGTGCTGAATGAGGAGTCGGAGCCGTTGGGATTACGGATTTCTTGGGTCAAAACAAAGATCCAGGCTTTCGGTGACATCTTGGATGCTGCTGTCCTGTCTGTGTCTGTTTGTGGTGAGGATGTTGAGGTCGTGGATAGATTCACTTACCTTGGCAGTGATATTCATGTCTCCGCAGGTTGTGAGCCGGAGGTCAATAGACGTCTGGTTCGGGCCTGGGGAGTCATGGATTCACTGGATCATGGGGTGTGGTGCTGCCGGGACCTGTGCGGGAGGACGAAAGTCCGAGTCTTCAGGTCCTTGGTACTTCCAGTCTTGCTCTATGGGTGCGAGACTTGGACTTTGACCAAGGATCTGAGACGGAGACTTAATTCCTTTGGTACCAGGTCTCTTCGGAGAATCCTTGGCTATCGCTGGTCGGATTTTGTGTCCAACGAGCGGTTGCTGAGAGAGACTCGGATGAGATTTGTTACCTGCATAGTCCGTGAGCGTCAGCTGCGGCTGTATGGACATGTGGCTCGTTTTCCTGACGCTGATCCTGCTCACCAGATTCTCTCAGCGAGGGAGTCTCATGAGTGGAGGAGGCCAGTGGGCCGACCACGTGCCTCATGGTTGCAGCAGGTTGACCATCATCTCAAGGAGATGGGGATGGGCCTGGCATCTGCCTGGGGGATGGCCAGACGGAGGCCCCTGGAGTACCGGCGGAAAGTGGACGCAGCGACGCGCTGTTCTGGCACATGCTCCCATACCTGACCTGACATCGCCACTATCTTAAAAACACGTCAACTCCACGTTATTAAAAACACCTCACCTCCACATTATGATTAAAAACACCTCACCGCTATGTTATAAAAAACACCTCACCACTATGTGAGTGACAACACTCTCACCGCTACATTATTAAAACACCTCACCTCCACGTAATTAAAAACACCTCACCGCTATGTGAGTGACAACACTCTCACCGCTGCATTTTAAAACACCTCACCTCCACATTATTAAAAACACTTCACCCCCACATTCTTAAAAACACCTCACCCCCACATTATTAAGAACACCTCACCCCCACGTTATTAAAAACACTTCACCACCACATAATTAAAAACACCTCACCCCCACATTATTAGAAACACCTCACCCCCACATTATTAAGAACACCTCACGACCACGTTATTAAAAACACCTCACAACCACGTTATTTAAAACACCTCACGACCACATTATTAAAAACACCTCACCACTACATTATTAAAAACACCTCACGACCACTTTATTAAAACACCTCACCGTCACGTTATTAAAAACACCTCACCATCATGTTATTTAAAAATACCTCACCGCTATGTCAGTTAAAACACCTCACCGCTATATTATTAATAACACCTCACCACCACGTAATTAAACACACTTCACCTCTACATTATTAAAAACATCAAACTTCCACGTTATGAAAAAATACCTCAGCGCCATGTTATTAAAAACACCTCACCGCTACGTTATTAAAAACACCTCAGCGCTACGTTATTAAAAACACCTCACCGCCACGTTATTAAAAACACCTCACCTCCACGTTATTAAAAACACCTCACCATCATGTTATTAAAAACACCTCACCGCTACGTTATTAAAAACACCTCACCACTACATTATTGAAAACACCTCACATCCACGTTATTAAAAACACCTCACCATCATGTTATTAAAAAACACCTCACCGCTATGTCAGTTAAAACACTTCACCGCTACATTATTAAAAACACCTCAACGCTACATTATTAAAAACACCTCACCGCCACGTAATTAAAAACACTTCACCTCTACATTTTTAAAAACATCAAACTTCCATGTTATGAAAAAACACCTCAGCGCCATGTTATTAAAAACACCTCACCGCTACGTTATTAAAAGCACCTCACCACCACGTTATTACAAACACCTCATCGCCACTATCTTAAAAACACGTCAACTCCACGTTATTAAAAACACCTCACCTCCACATTATGATTAAAAACACCTCAACGCTATGTTATAAAAAATACCTCACCGCTATGTGAGTGACAACACTCTCACCGCTACATTATTAAAACACCTCACCTCCACGTTATTAAAAACACTTCACCCCCACATTCTTAAAAACACCTCACCCCCACATTATTAAGAACACCTCACCCCCACGTTATGAAAAACACTTCACCACCACATAATTAAAAACACCTCACCCCCACATTATTAGAAACACCTCACCCCCACATTATTAAGAACACCTCACGACCACATTATTAAAAACACCTCACCACTACATTATTAAAAACACCTCACTTCCACATTATTAAAAACACCTCATTGCCATGTTATTAAAAACATTTCACCGCTATGTTATTAAAAACACCTCACTAGCACGTTATTAAAAACACCTCACCGCTACATTATTAAAAACACCTCACTACCACGTTATTAAAAACACCTCATTCCCATGTTGTTAAAAACACCTCACCACCACGTTATTAAAAACACCTCAGCCCCACTTTATTAAAAACACCTCACCGTCACGTTATTAAAAACACCTCACCATCATGTTATTAAAAAATACCTCACCGCTATCTCAGTTAAAACACCTCACCGCTATATTATTAATAACACCTCACCACCACGTATTTAAAAACACTTCACCTCTACATTATTAAAAACATCAAACTTCCACGTTATGAAAAAATACCTCAGCGCCATGTTATTAAAAACACCTCACCGCTACGTTATTAAAAACACCTCAGCGCTACGTTATTAAAAACACCTTACCACCACGTTATTAAAAACACCTCAGCGCTACGTTATTAAAAACACCTCACCGCCACGTTATTAAAAACACCTCACCTCCACATTATTAAAAACACCTCACCATCGTGTTATTAAAAAATACCTCACCGCTATGTCAGTTAAAACACCTCACCGCTACATTATTAAAAACACTTCACCTCTACACTATTAAAAACATCAAACTTCCACGTTATGAAAAAACACCTCAGCGCCATGTTATTAAAAACACCTCACCGCTACGTTATTAAAACCACCTCACCACCACGTTATTACAAACACCTCATCGCCACTTTATTAAAAACACGTCAACTCCGCGTTATTAAAAACACCTCACCTCCACATTATGATTAAAAACACCTCACTGCGATGTTATAAAAAAACACCTCACCGCCATGTGAGTGACAACACTCTCACCGCTATATTATTAAAACACCTCACCACCACGTTATTAAAAACACCTCAGCGCCATGTTATTAAAAACACCTCACCGCTACGTTATTAAAAACACCTCACTAGCACGTTATTAAAAACACCTCACCGCTACGTTATTAAAAACACCTCACTACCACGTTATCAAAAACACCTCATTGCCATGTTGTTAAAAACACCTCACCACTACATTATTAAAAACACCTCACTTCCACATTATTAAAAACACCTCATTGCCATGTTGTTAAAAACACCTCACCACCACGTTATTAAAAACACCTCAGCGCCATGTTATTAAAAACACCTCACCGCTATGTTATTAAAAACACCTCACTAGCACGTTATTAAAAACACCTCACCGCTACGTTATTAAAAACACCTCACTACCACGTTATTAAAAACACCTCATTTCCATGTTGTTAAAAACACCTCACCACCACGTTATTAAAAACACCTCAGCGCTACGTTATTAAAAACACCTCACCTCCACGTTATTAAAAACACCTCACCCCCACGTTATTAAAAACACCTCACCATCATGTTATTAAAAAATACCTCACCGCTATGTCAGTTAAAACACCTCATCGCTACATTATTAAAAACACCTCACCGCTATATTATTAATAACACCTCACCACCACGTAATTAAAAACACTTCACCTCTACATTATTAAAAACATCAAACTTCCACGTTATGAAAAACACCTCAGCGCCATGTTATTAAAAACACCTCACCGCTACGTTATTAAAAACACCTCAGCGCTACGTTATTAAAAACACCTCACCTCCACGTTATTAAAAACACCTCACCATCATGTTATTAAAAAATACCTCACCGCTATGTCAGTTAAAACACCTCACCGCCACATTATTAAAAACACTTCACCTCTACATTATTAAAAACATCAAACTTCCACGTTATGAAAAAACACCTCAGCGCCATGTTATTAAAAACACCTCACCGCTACGTTATTAAAAGCACCTAACCACCACGTTATTACAAACACCTCATCCCCACTTTATTAAAAACACGTCAACTCCGCGTTATTAAAAACACCTCACCTCCACGTTATTAAAAACACTTCACCACCACATAATTAAAAACACCTCACCCCCACATTCTTAAAAACACCTCACCGCCACATTATTAAGAACACCTCACCCCCACGTTATTAAAAACAGTTCAGCACCACATAATTAAAAACACCTCACCCCCACATTCTTAGAAACACCTCACCGCCACATTATTAAGAACACCTCACCACTACATTATTAAAAACACCTCACTTCCATATTATGATTAAAAACACCTCACCGCGATGTTATAAAAAACACCTCACCGCTATGTGAGTGACAACACTCTCACCGCTACATTATTAAAACACCTCACCTCCATGTAATTAAAAACACCTCACCGCTATGTGAGTGACAACACTCTCACTGCTGCATTTTAAAACACCTCACCTCCACATTATTAAAAACACTTCACCACCACATAATTAAAAACACCGCACCCCCATGTTATTAAAAACACCGCAACCCCACGTTATTAAAAACACCGCAACCCCACGTCATTAAAAAACACTTCACCCCCACGTTGTCAAAAACACCTCACCCCCACGTAATTTAAAACACCTCACCCCACGTTGTTAAAAACACCTCACCCCCACATTGTTAAAAACACCTCACCCACACGTTAAAACACCTCAACCCCACGTTGTTAAAAACACTTCACCCCCACGTTATTAAAAACACCTCACCCCCACGTTATTAAAAAAACCTCACCCCCAATATGTTAAAAACACCTCACGCCCACTTTGTTAAAAACACCTCACCCCCACGTTATTAAAAACACCTCACCCCCACGATGTTAAAAACACGTCACCCCCACAATGTTAAAAACACCTCACGCCCACGATGTTAAAAACACCTCACCCCCACGATGTTAAAAACACCTCACCCCCACTTTGTTAAAAACACCTAACCCCACGTTATTAAAAACACCTCAACCCCACATTATTAAAAACACCTCACCCCCACTTTGTTAAAAACACCTTACCCCCACGTTATTAAAAACACTTCACCACCGCATAATTAAAAACACCTCACCACACATTATTAAAAACACTTCACCACCGTATAATGAAAAACACCGCACCACACATTATTAAAAACACTTCACCACCGCATAATTAAAAACACCTCACCCCCAACTTGTTAAAAACACGTCAGCCCCTCGTTATTAAAAACACTTCACCACCGCATAATTAAAAACACCGCACCACATATAATTAAAAACACTTCACCACCGCATAATTAAAAACACCTCACCCCCAACTTGTTAAAAACACGTCACCCCCTCGTTATTAAAAACACTTCACCACCGCATAATTAAAAACACTGCACCCCCATGTTGTTGAAAACACCTCACCCCCACGTTATTAAAAACACCTCACCCTCACCTTGTTAAAAAGACCTCACCCCCACGTTGTTAAAAACACCTCACCCCCACGTTAAAAACACCTCAACCCCACGTTGTTAAAAACACCTCAACCCCACGTTATTAAAATACCTCACCACCGCATAATTAAAAACACCGCACCCCCATGTTATTAAAAACACCTCCCCCCCCATGTTGTTAAAAACACCTCACCCCCACGTTATTAAAAACACCTCACCCCCCCCCCCCCCGTTATTAAAAACACTTCACCACCACATAATTAAAAACACCTCACCCCCACATTCTTAAAAACACCTCACCGCCACATTATTAAGAACACCTCAACCCCACGTTATTAAAAACACTTCACCACCACATAATTAAAAACACCTCACCCCCACATTATTAGAAACACCTCACCCCCACATTATTAAGAACACCTCACCACTACATTATTAAAAACACCTCACTTCCACATTATTAAAAACACCTCATTGCCATGTTGTTAAAAAACACCTCACCACCACGTTATTAAAAACACCTCAGCGCCATGTAATTAAAAACACCTCACCGCTACGTTATTAAAAAGACCTCACTAGCACGTTATTAAAAAAACCTCACCGGTACGTTATTAAAAACACCTGACTCTCACGTTGTTAAAAACACCTCACCCCCACGTTATTAAAAACACTTCACCACCACATAATTAAAAAACACCTCACCCCCACATTATTAGAAGCACCTCACCCCCACACTATCAACAACACCTCCCGACCACCTCCTGAAAAACACCTCACCCCCACGTTATTAAAAACACTTCACCACCACATAATTAAAAACACCTCACCCCCACATTATTAGAAGCACCTCACCCCCACGTTATCAAAAACACCTCACCCTCACGTTGTTAAAAACACCTCACCCCCGCGTTATTAAAAACACCTCACCTCCACGTTATTAAAAACACTTCACCACCACATAATTAAAAACACCTCACCCCCACATTCTTAATAAACACCTCACTGCCACATTATTAAGAACACCTCACCCCCACGTTATTAAAAACACTTCAACACCACATAATTAAAAACACCTCACCCCCACATTATTAGAAGCACCTCACCCCCACATTATTAAGAACACCTCACGACAACGTAATTAAAAACACCCCACAACCACGTTATTTAAAACACCTCACGACCACATTATTAAAAACACCTCAGCGCCATGTTATTAAAAACACCTCACCGCTATGTTATTAAAAACACCTCACTAGCACGTTATTAAAAACACCTCACTGCTACGTTATTAAAAACACCTCACTACCACGTTATTAAAAACACCTCATTGCCATGTTGTTAAAAACACCTCACCACCACTTTATTAAAAACACCTCACCGCTATATCAGTTAAAACACCTCACCGCTACATTATTAAAAACACCTCACCGCTATTTTATTAATAACACCTCACCACCACATAATTAAAAACACTTCACCTCCACATTATTAAAAACATCAAACTTTCACGTTATGAAAAAACACCCCAGCGCCATGTTATTAAAAACACCTCACCACTACGTTATTAAAAACACCTCAGCGCTATGTTATTAAAAACACCTCACCACCACGTTATTAAAAACACCTCAGCGCTACGTTATTAAAAACACCTCACCGCGACGTTATTAAAAACACCTCACCGCCACATTATTAAAAACACCTCACCATCATGTTATTAAAAAATACCTCACCGCTATGTCAGTTAAAACACCTCACAGCTACATTATTAAAAACACCTCACCGCTACATTATTAATAACACTTCACCACCACGTAATTAAAAACAGTTCACCTCTACATTATTAAAAACATCAAACTTCCACGTTATGAAAAAACACCTCAGCGCCATGTTATTAAAAACACCTCACCGCTACGTTAGTAAAAGCACGTCACCACCACGTTATTACAAATACCTAATCGCGATGTTATAAAAAACACCTCACCACTATGTGAGTGACAACACTCTCACCGCTACATTATTAAAACACTTCACCTCCACGTAATTAAAAACACCTCACCGCTATGTGAGTGACAACACTCTCACCGCTATATTATTAAAACACCTCACCCCCACTTTATTAAAAACACCTCACCCCCACATTATTAAGACCACCTCACCCCCACTTTATTAAAAACACTTCACCACCACATAATGAAAAACCCCTCACCACCTCATTATTAAAGTCCCCTCACCCCCACATTGTTAAAAACCCCTCACCCCCACATTATTAAAAACCCCTCACCCCCACATTGTTAAGAACACCTCACCCCCACATTATTAATAACACCTCACCCCCACATTATTAAGAACACCTCACCCCCACATTATTAAGAACACCTCACCCCCACATTATTAAGAACACCTCACTACTACATTATTAAAAACACATCACCACCACATAATTAAAAACACCTCACCCCCACATTATTAAAAACCCCTCACCCCCACATTATTAAAAACACCTCACCCCCACGAATTTAAAAACACCTCACCCCCACGATGTTAAGAACACCTCACCCACACGTTGTGAAAAACACCTCACCCCCACGTTATTAAAAATACCTCACCCCCACATTATTAAGAACACCTCACCCGCATGTTAGTAAAAACACCTCACCCCCACATTATTAAAAACACCTCACCCCCACATTATTAAGAACACCTCACCCCCACGTTATAAAAACGCTTCACCACCACATAATTAAAAACACCTCACCCTCACATTATTAAAAACACCTCACCCCCATATTATTAAGAACACCTCACCGCCACATTGTTAAAAACACCTCACCGCCACCTTATTAAAAACACTGCAACCCCACGTTATTAAAAACACCGCAACCCCACGTTATTAAAAACACCACACCCCCACGTCATTAAAAAACACTTCACCCCCACGTTGTTAAAAACACCTCACCCCCACGTAATTTAAAACACCTCACCCCAAGTTGTTAAAAACACATCAACTCCGCGTTATTAAAAAACACCTCACCTCCACATTATGATTAAAAACACCTCACCGCGATGTTATAAAAAACACCTCACCGCTATGTGAGTGACAACACTCTCACCGCTACATTATTAAAACACCTCACCTGCATGTAATTAAAAACACCTCACCGCTATGTGAGTGACAACACTCTCACTGCTGCATTTTAAAACACCTCACCTCCACATTATTAAAAACACTTCACCACCACATCAATAAAAACACCGCACCCCCATGTTATTAAAAACACCGCAACCCCACGTTATTAAAAACACTGCAACCCCACGTTATTAAAAACACCGCAACCCCACGTTATTAAAAACACCGCAACCCCACGTCATTAAAAAACACTTCACCCCCCCGTTGTTAAAAACACCTCACCCCACGTTGTTAAAAACACCTCACCCCCACGCTGTTAAAAACACCTCACCCACACCTTAAAACACCTCAACCCCACGTTGTTAAAAACACTTCACCCCCACGTTATTAAAAACACCTCATCCCCACGTTATTTAAAACACCTCACCCCCAATATGTTAAAAACACCTCACGCCCACTTTGTTAAAAACACCTCACCCCCACGTTATTAAAAACACCTCACCCCCATGATGTTAAAAACACCTCACCCCCACGATGTTAAAAACACCTCACGCCCACGATGTTAAAAACACCTCACCCCCACGATGTTAAAAACACCTCACCCCCACGTTGTTAAAAACACCTAACCCCCACGTTATTAAAAACACCTCAACCCCAAATTATTAAAAACACCTCACCCCCACTTTGTTAAAAACACCTCACCGCTATGTGAGTGACAACACTCTCACTGCTGCATTTTAAAACACTTCACCACCACATAATTAAAAACACCGCAGCCCCATGTTATTAAAAACACCGCAATCCCACGTTATTAAAAACACCGCAACCCCACGTTATTAAAAACACCGCAACCCCACGTTATTAAAAACACCGCAACCCCACGTCATTAAAAAAACACTTCACCCCCACGTTGTTAAAAACACCTCACCCCCACGTAATTTAAAACACCTCACCATCACGTTATTAAAAACACTTCACCACCACATAATTAAAAACACCTCACCCCCACATTATTAGAAGCCTGTCACCCCCACGTTATCAAAAACACCTCACCCTCACGTTGTTAAAAACACCTCACCCCCACGTTATTAAAAACACCTCACCTCCACGTTATTAAAAACACTTCACCACCACATAATTAAAAACACCTCACCCCCACATTCTTAATAAACACCTCACCGCCACATTATTAAGAACACCTCACCCCCACGTTATTAAAAACACTTCAACACCACATAATTAAAAACACCTCACCCCCACATTATTAGAAGCACCTCACCCCACATTATTAAGAACACCTCACGACCACGTTATTAAAAACACCTCACAACCACGTTATTTAAAACACCTCACGACCACATTATTAAAAACACCTCAGCGCCATGTTATTAAAAGCACCTCACCGCTATGTTATTAAAAACACCTCACTAGCACGTTATTAAAAACACCTCACTGCTACGTTATTAAAAACACCTCACTACCACGTTATTAAAAACACCTCATTGCCATGTTGTTAAAAACACCTCACCACCACTTTATTAAAAACACCTCACCGCTATGTCAGTTAAAACACCTCACAGCTACATTATTAAAAACACCTCACCGCTACATTATTAATAACACTTCACCACCATGTAATTAAAAACAGTTCACCTCTACATTATTAAAAACATCAAACTTCCACGTTATGAAAAAACACCTCAGCGCCATGTTATTAAAAACACCTCACCGCTACGTTATTAAAAGCACGTCACCACCACGTTATTACAAATACCTAATCGCGATGTTATAAAAAACACCTCACCGCTATGTGAGTGACAACACTCTCACCGCTACATTATTAAAACACTTCACCTCCACGTAATTAAAAACACCTCACCGCTATGTGAGTGACAACACTCTCACCGCTATATTATTAAAACACCTCACCCCCACATTATTAAAAACAGCTCACCCCCACATTATTAAGAACACCTCACCCCCACTTTATTAAAAACACTTCACCACCACATAATGAAAAACACCTCACCACCACATTATTAAAAACCCCTCACCCCCACATTATTAAAAACCCCTCACCCCCACATTATTAAAAACCCCTCACCCCCACATTATTAAGAACACCTCACCCCCACATTATTAAAAACACCTCACCCCCACATTATTAAGAACACCTCACCCCCACGTTATTAAAAACACTTCACCCCACATTATTAAATACCCCTCACCACCACATTATTAAAAACCCCTCACCCCCACATTATTAAAAACCCATCACCCCCACATTATTAAAAACCCCTCACCCCCACATGATTAAGAACACCTCACTACTACATTATTAAAAACACTTCACCACCACATAATTAAAAACACCTCACCCCCACATTATTAAAAACCCCTCACCCCCACATTATTAAAGACACCTCACCCCCACGAATTTAAAAACACACCACCCCCACGATGTTAAAAACACCTCACCCCCACGTTGTCAAAAACACCTCACCCCACGTTATTAAAAATACCTCACCCCCACATTATTAAGAACACCTCACCCGCATGTTATTAAAAACACCTCACCCCATATTATTAAAAACACCTCACCCCCACATTATTAAGAACACCTCACCCCACGTTATAAAAAACGCTTCACCACCACATAATTAAAAACACCTCACCCTCACATTATTAAAAACACCTCACCCCCAATATGTTAAAAACACCTCACGCCCACTTTGTTAAAAACACCTCACCCCCACGTTATTAAAAACACCTCACGCCCATGATGTTAAAAACACCTCACCACCACGATGTTAAAAACACCTCACCCCCACGTTGTTAAAAACACCTAACCCCCACGTTATTAAAAACACCTCAACCCCACATTATTAAAAACACCTCACCCCCACTTTGTTAAAAACACCTCACCCCCCCCATGTTGTTAAAAACACCTCACCCCCACGTTATTAAAAACACCTCACCCCACACGTTATTAAAAACACCTACCCCCATGTTGTTAAAAACACCTCACCCCCACGTTATTAAAAACACCGCAACCCCACGTCATTAAAAAACAATTCACCCCCACGTTATTAAAAACACCTCACCACCGCATAATTAAAAACACCGCACCCCCATGTTATTAAAAACACCTCAACCTCACGTTGTTAAAAACATCTCACCCCCACGTTGTTAAAAACACCTCACTCCCACGTTAAAAACACCTCAACCCCACGTTGTTAAAACCAGGTCACCCGCAAGTTATTAAAAACACTTCACCAACGCATAATTAAAAACACCGCACCCCCATGTTATTAAAAACACCTCACCCCCATGATGTTAAAAACACCTCACCCCCACGTTTTTAAAAACACCTCAACCCCACGTTATTAAAAACACCTCACCCCCACGTTGTTAAAATCACCTCACCCCAACATTATTAAAAACACCTCACATACCAGGTTATTAAAAACACTTCACCACCGCATAATTAAAAACACCTCACCTCCACCTTGTTAAAAACACGTCACCCCCACGTTATTAAAAACACTTCACCACCGCATAATTAAAAACACCTCACCCCCACCTTGTGAAAAACACGTCACCCCACGTTATTGAAAACACTTCACCGCCGCATAATTAAAAACACTGCACCCCCATGTTATTAAAAACACCTCACCCCCGCATAATTAAAAACACCTTACCCCCACCTTGTTAAAAACACGTCACCCCACTTTATTAAAAACACTTCACCACCCCATAATTAAAAACACTTCACCCCCACCTTGTTAAAAACACGTCACCCCCACGTTATTAAAAACACCTCACCCCCGCATAATTAAAAGCACCTCACCCCCACCTTGTTAAAAACACGTCACTCCCACATTATTAAAAACACTTCACCACCGCATAATTAAAAACACCGCACCCCCACCTTGTTAAAAACACGTCACCCCCACATTATTAAGAACACCTCACCCCCACATTATTAAAAACACTTCACCCCCACATTATTAAATAACCCTCACCACCACACTATTAAAAACCCCCCACCCCCACACTACTAAAAACCCATCACCCCCACATTATTAAAAACCCCTCACCCCCACATGATTAAGAACACCTCACTACTACATTATTAAAAACACTTCACCACCACATAATTAAAAACACCTCACCCCCACATTATTAAAAACCCCTCACCCCCACATTATTAAAGACACCTCACCCCCACGAATTTAAAAACACCTCATCCCCACGATGTTAAAAACACCTCACCCCACGTTGTCAAAAACACCTCACCCCCACGTTATTAAAAATACCTCACCCCCACATTATTAAGAACACCTCACCCGCATGTTATTAAAAACACCTCACCCCCATATTATTAAAAACACCTCACCCCCACATTATTAAGAACACCTCACCCCACGTTATAAAAAACGCTTCACCACCACATAATTAAAAACACCTCACCCTCACATTATTAAAAACACCTCACCCCCAATATGTTAAAAACACCTCACGCCCACTTTGTTAAAAACACCTCACCCCCACGTTATTAAAAACACCTCACGCCCATGATGTTAAAAACACCTCACCACCACGATGTTAAAAACACCTCACCCCCACGTTGTTAAAAACACCTAACCCCCACGTTATTAAAAACACCTCAACCCCACATTATTAAAAACACCTCACCCCCACTTTGTTAAAAACACCTCACCCCCACGTTATTAAAAAAAACTTCACCACCACATAATTAAAAACACCTCACCACACATTATTAAAAACACTTCACCACCGCATAATGAAAAACACCGCACCACCCATTATTAAAAACACTTCACCACCGCATAATTAAAAACACCTCACCCCCAACTTGTTAAAAACACGTCACCCCCTCGTTATTAAAAACACTTCACCACCGCATAATTAAAAACACCGCACCACACATAATTAAAAACACTTCACCACCGCATAATTAAAAACACCTCACCCCCAACTTGTTAAAAACACGTCACCCCCTCGTTATTAAAAACACTTCACCACCGCATAATTAAAAACACTGCACCCCCATGTTATTGAAAACACCTCACCCCCACGTTATTAAAAACACCTCACCCTCACGTTGTTAAAAAGACCTCACCCCACGTTGTTAAAAACACCTCACCCCCACGTTAAAAACACCTCAACCCCACGTTGTTAAAAACACCTCAACCCCACGTTATTAAAATACCTCACCACCGCATAATTAAAAACACCGCACCCCCATGTTATTAAAAACACCTCCCCCCATGTTGTTAAAAACACCTCACCCCCACGTTATTAAAAACACCTCACCCCACACGTTATTAAAAACACCTACCCCCCATGTTGTTAAAAACACCTCACCCCCACGTTATTAAAAACACCGCAACCCCACGTCATTAAAAAACAATTCACCCCCACGTTATTAAAAACACCTCACCGCCGCATAATTAAAAACGCCGCCCCCTCGTGTTCTTAAAAACACCTCAACCTCACGTTGTTAAAAACATCTCACCCCCACGTTGTTAAAAACACCTCACTCCCGCGTTAAACACACCTCAGCGCCGCGTTGTTAAAAACACGTCACCCCCACGTTATTAAAAACACTTCACCAACGCATAATTAAAAACACCGCACCCCAATGTTATTAAAAACACCTCACCCCCATGATGTTAAAAACACCTCACCCCCACGTTTTTAAAAACACCTCAACCCCACGTTATTAAAAACACCTCACCCCCACGTTGTTAAAATCACCTCACCCCAACGTTATTAAAAACACCTCACATACCAGGTTATTAAAAACACTTCACCACCGCATAATTAAAAACACCTCACCTCCACCTTGTTAAAAACACGTCACCCCCACGTTATTAAAAACACTTCACCACCGCATAATTAAAAACACCTCACCCCCACCTTGTTAAAAACACGTCACCCCCACGTTATTGAAAACACTTCACCACCGCATAATTAAAAACACTGCACCCCCATGTTATTAAAAACACCTCACCCCCGCATAATTAAAAACACCTTACCCCCACCTTGTTAAAAACACGTCACCCCCACTTTATTAAAAACACCTCACCCCCGCATAATTAAAAGCACCTCACCCCCACCTTGTTAAAAACACGTCACTCCCACATTATTAAAAACACTTCACCACCGCATAATTAAAAACACCGCACCCCCACCTTGTTAAAAACACGTCACCACCACGTTATTAAAAACACTTCACCACCGCATAATTAAAAACACCGCACCCCCACGTTATTAAAAAACACTTCACCACCGCATAATTAATAACACCTCACCCCCACGTTATTAAAAACACGTCACCCCCACGTTATTAAAAACACTTCTCCACCGCATAATTAATAACACCTCACCCCCACGTTATTAAAAACACGTCACCCCCACGTTATTAAAAACACTTCACCACCGCATAATTAAAAACACCGCACCCCCACGTTATTAAAAACACTTCACCACCGCATAATTAAAAACACCGCACCCCCACCTTGTTAAAAACACGTCACCCCCACGTTATTAAAAACACTTCACCACCACATAATTAAAAACACCTCACCCCCACGTTATTAAAAACACTTCACCACCGCATAATTAAAAACACCGCACCCCCACGTTATTAAAAACACTTCACCACCGCATAATTAAAAACATGTCACCCCCACGTTATTAAAAACACTTCACCACCGCATAATTAAGAACACCTCACCCCCACCTTGTTAAAAACATGTCACCCCCACGTTATTAAAAACACTTCACCACCGCATAATTAAAAACACCGCACCCCCATGTTATTAAAAACACCTCACCCCCACATAATTAAAAACACCGCGCCCCCATGTTATGAAAAACACTTCACCACCTTCCACAGACAATGTGGAAGCACGATTCATATGCTAACACAATGTGTAACAGCTTGGTTTCCGCATAATTAAAAACACCGCAACCTCATGTTATTAAAAACACTTCACCACCGCATAATTAAAAACAACTCACCCCCACCTTGTTAAAAACACGTCACCCCCACGTTATTAAAAACACTTCACCACCGCATAATTAAAAACACCGCACCCCCATGTTATTAAAAACACCTCACCCCCACATAATTAAAAACACCGCACCCCCATGTTATGAAAAACACTTCACCACCTTACACAGACAATGCGGAAGCACGATTCATATGCTCACACAATGTGAAACAGCTTGGTTTCCGCATAATTAAAAACACCGCAACCTCATGTTATTAAAAACACTTCACCACCGCATAATTAAAAACAACTCACCCCCACCTTGTTAAAAACACGTCACCCCCACATTATTAAAAACACTTCACCACCGCATAATTAAAAACACCGCACCCCCACGTTATTAAAAACACTTCACCACCGCATAATTAAAAACACGTCACACCCACGTTATTAAAAACACTTCACCACCGTATAATTAAAAACACGTCACCCCCACGTTATTAAAAACACTTCACCACCGCATAATTAAAAACACGTCACCCCCACGTTATTAAAAACACTTCACCACCGCATAATTAAAAACAACTCCCCACCACATTATTAGAAACACCTCACTTCCACGTCATGAAAAAACATCTCAGCGCCACCTTATTAAAAACACCTCTTTTCTACATTAATAAAAACACCTAACCGGTATGTTATTCAAAATACCTCACCACTGTGTTATTAAAAACACCTCACCACCGAGTTATTAAAAACACCTCACTGCCAAATTATTCAAAATACATCACCGCTATGCTATGAAAAACACCTCACCGCCAAGTTATTAATAACACCTCACCTCCATGTTGTTCAAAATACCTCACCGCCGAGTTATTGAAAATACCTCACTGCCACTTTATTAAAAACATGCTGAACTTCTCAAGGCTGGTTTAAATGCTGTACTCATGTCGTTGCATGCAGTTCTGCGCTCTGCCTGGAACACTGAGTTCAAAGACATCCACCGGCATCATCCCAACTGACTGGAAGAGGGGCCTTGTTGTCCCTCTCTGAAATGGAAAGGGTGATTGCCACGACTGCAACAGCTACTGATGGGA
>NW_028222758.1:7500-22500 GCF_056783735.1 Eptatretus burgeri | reverse complement strand
TTAAACATTTGTTCTTGCTGGCAATGGTGTTCTGTGTGCTTGTCTCAAACTCTCTGTCTTCTATGGAACTAAACCTTCAAGTTGATGAACTGGATTCAAACCTCTTATCTATTGAGGTAAGATTTTTTATTTTCCTATTTTCAAACTTTGATTGAAGCATACTCATTTAATAATTAAATAACTTAATTAATACATTATTATTTTCTCTCACAGGAAATTGTATCTGAAATACGAAATGAAAATACTGCTTTTGCTACAACTTGGGGGAAATTGTTGGCTTGGTTGAAGACCTTGAGTGGGATGACTTTGGTGTTCCTTGGAACTCTCTGTCTTCTATGGAACTAAACCTTCAAGTTGATGAACTGGATTCAAACCTCTTATCTATTGAGGTAAGATTTTTTATTTTCCTATTTTCAAACTTTGATTGAAGCATACTCATTTAATAATTAAATAACTTAATTAATACATTATTATTTTCTCTCACAGGAAATTGTGTCTGAAATACGAAATGAAAATACTGCTTTTGCTACAACTTGGGGCGAAATTGTTGGCTTGGTTGAAGACCTTATGAGCGACCAAGACCCACAGAACGAGTTCGTCCTTGATGACCCAACCAAAGAGTTATACCTTGGAGACCAGCAAAATCCTGAAAAAGAGTTTTACAGCAATAGTACTCATTGTGAGTTATCAAGACAATACCCACTGAACAAGTTATACCTTGATGAGCCAGAATACAAGTTTTACCTTGGAGACTCACAAATTTTGAAAAAATCAGTAAATGAGTTCTGCCTTGATGGTTTAAATAACTACCTTGGAGACTCAGGAAAAGGGTTCTGCCAAGATGGTTCTAAATATGGGGCCTACCTTGGAGACTCACAAATTTTGAAAAATCAGTAAATGAGTTCTGCCTTGATGGTTTAAATAACTACCTTGGAGACTCAGGAAAAGGGTTCTGCCAAGATGGTTCTAAATATGGGGCCTACCTTGGAGACTCACAAATTTTGAAAAATCAGTAAATGAGTTCTGCCTTGATGGTTTAAATAACTACCTTGGAGACTCAGGAAAAGGGTTCTGCCAAGATGGTTCTAAATATGGGTCCTACCTTGGAGACTCACAAATTTTGAAAAATCAGTAAATGAGTTATCCTTAAGAGACTTTGTAAGTTGGTTTTACTTTGAATACTTGAAATGTGGGTTCTGGATTGATAACTCACAATGTGATACATATCTTGGAAACTCAACGGGAATGTGGTTATACCTTGAAGACTTGGAAAGTTGGGTTTATGTTGGACACTTGAAACTTTTTTGGGGGCTTTTATTTATTTATTTATTTATTTATTATTATTATTATTTTATTTATTTATATTTTGGAGACTTTTGGAGTTGCTATCACTCTTTGGGATCTAAACCTATCGATGTAGTTCTTTGTCGGATGGTGCTTGATGGGAGCAAGATCAAGAAAGTTCTGGGAAGAAAGTGCAGGCTTACTCCCCTTTCTACGTCATCAAACCTGAAAGCCTTAAAAGACAGAATTGGAAGAAGAAAAAAAACGTAAAAATATATATATATAGGTGGAAATCTCATTTTGAAAAAGACATTGTGTTGGGCGAGGATTGAGTTGGGGTTGAGATTTTGAATGTGAGGGTTGGGGTTGAGATTTTGAATGTGAGGGTTGGGACACACACACACATACACATCAACAAACAAAAGTTAAGCCTTGACTATTCAGTTGAGGATTCTGTGTTTGGGGTTCACAGATCTAAGAACGTCCCCCTTGACACACATTATATACTGTTATACACCTCGGACTTGGCCCTCGAGTGTCCACAACGGTGTATAGTAGGAGGGAGTGAAGCGCCAACCTATTGCTCCCATTGCACACACACACACAAACAAAAGTTAAGCCTTGACTATTCAGTTGAGGATTCTGTGTTTGGGGTTCACAGATCTAAGAACGTCCCCCTTGACACACATTATATACTGTTATACACCTCGGACTTGTCCCTCTAGTGTCCACAAAGGTGTATTATCTGCTTAGTTTTGTCTTTTGTAATTCCTGTGAATAAAATGAACCTAAAATCTCTTCCCTTCCAAATCATATATTTTATAAGTCCAAGGAACTGTATCTATTACATCAACAATTTTAAAAAGTTCTTTTCGTCCATCGCTCAGTAAAACCCTTTTCAAAATGAGATTTCCACCTATATATTCTTACGATATCACCAACTTTGAACTTAGGTTTTCTGACATTAATCTCTTTTTCATATTTTAATTTTGTAAATGTTTCTGATGGCTTCATATTCGTTGACGTGTGAATCGTGGTCATTATACTTATCCACAATATCCTGAATAAAAGATAACCATTGTTGTGAATCGAGTTGTGTGAATTTTTTATATAGTCTCTCTTTTAAGGTACGATTAAAACGCTCAACAACAACTGCCTTCCCTTCATTAAAGGTACTGTATAATGTAATACTGTTATTTTTTAGAAAATTCATAAATGTCTTGTTATAAAACTCTCTACCCTCATCAGTCCACAATTTCTTAGGTTTTCTCTTACTTTTATTAAATATCTGTTGAAAAGCTAACATAAGAGTATTACCTGTTTTGTTTTTTAAAGGGACAACCCACCCATATCTACTCCTCAAATCAATAACGGTTAAAGCATACTTGTACCCCTTATCATTATTGAGTTCAATCAAATCAGCAGACCAGATATAATCAACTTCCTTGGAATAAACTTTCCTTCTCTGAAACTTTGTGAATATTGGTTTATGTAATTCATCAGCTAATTGCTCTTCAGTCTTAATGGCATCATTAGAGCCTATAAGTTTTTTGAATTTCCAAGTCCAAGTTTCAATTTAGCACTAATCATCTTCTTCACGATGAACCTATCAACTTTTTCTCTCAAGGTTGGATTTTGTATCAGAGACAAATTATATAACATTTCTCTATCGGCTTCATGCTTTTCTTCCAACGTTGTGGTATTCCCATAATCAATATCGTGTCTCATGCACACTTCATCAACTCTATTGATTGGTTTACTCCAGGATTTAGGATTGTCTGCCTCATCTAATCTTTTATCCAAGTTTGTGCCTGGACCACAGAAAGAATACCCTGGAAGATGTAATTCCCTGGTATTCCAGTAGTTGTAAATTTACTTCCTGATAAAAACTTTTGTATATCTCCTCCGAGTTTGTGTTTGGAGATAAATTGATTTTTTTTGAACCACACACCGAACATATACCTTTTTGTATAACCCTGTTATTTTTACTTTTAATATATGAAATATTTTTAGTATTAGTTTTCTTTTACATTTGAGACAATAACTCATTTATTTATGAGAAAAATTTCTGCAGAGTGCAAAACCTTTTTAGTTTCCAACATGCACATTTGAATCTTAATTTTTAAAACATAAAGAATCCTTAGAAATGCCTTCACTCTCTCCTCCATTTATTTAAGAAAAACTTGAATTAAAATACATGTCTTCTCGATGTCGATAGTCTTGTCGAAAGTATTGCAAATAGACTTTTAATTCTTTGTATTCCTCCCTGGTGAGATAAGTTAATTTCTTTAATACCTCTATTCTTTTTTGAATCTCACTGGTTTCCATATTTTGATATTTATTCATTCTCTCTCTTTCCTCCCTCTCTCTCTCTCTCTTTCCTCCTTCTCTCTCTCCTCCTCCTCCTTTTCCTCCTCTTCCCTCTCTTCTTCAACTCCTTCCTCATCCCTTACTATACTTGAATCGTTTACACCCCATAGAATATTATACATATATTCATCAGGATTTCTTGTTATTCCTGTATCCAAAATAATTTTTTTACAACAGGATACCAATAAAATTTCTTTTGAATTTCTAAAAGAGCCTTACCTTTTCTTAACCTTATAATTTTTTCATTATTTAACATTCTAATTAAATCTAAAGTTGTTGGTTTATCAACATCAGCATAATGCCAATCTTTTATTGAAAATACCTCATTCTTATGTTGTAGAACATATTTATTAAAATACCGAATACCCTTTTCTTGAAGGTATGCTTGAACACAGAAATGATAATTTTCTTGAAGCCTTCTTGCTGTCATTTATGTATTAGAAATATATGTTAGAATAATATTATGGCACGAAACACCTCCCCATCTTCCCATAGTTAAATCATTTTGTATTTCCTTACTTATTATATATAATCCTGTTTTTTCTGTTTTCATGAGATAAACAAGGGCAAAACCATTATTATATTTACCCTTATTAAATTCTTTTATTTGTTGTTTACTAATCGTGGCTCCACAAAACTCATTCTCGATACCAAGTGGATAATATTCTTCCTTACGAGACTGATTTAATTGTTCCAGGTCTTCGAGGTTAATTTTAAATGACCAATTATACCCTAAATCATTCATATCATACCCCCATTGTTCTATTCTCATACAAACGATACGCCCTTCTTTATAAAAATTTATTTTAATTCGAACTGTGAATTCTGTATGACCTGAGATAATATCAACACTTCTGTATCTTTAGAATACACAGCCGTTTTATTTAAGTATATATATTGTGATAAATCGCTTAATCTCACCAAGTCATTCGGCCAGTCGGGCTTGGATAATTTTTTAATTTATAAGCATTTTTCATGTTAATATTTTTGTTTATATTATATTTATGTCGCTCAGCCTGTGCCTTTGTGTAATAATTTGATAAATCAATATCCAGTTCTTGAGATACACCAAAGATAGAACCATCTTTACCAACATAAGTCATTTATATTAGATTAAAAATAATATCATAAAATTTTTTATTTTTGTTGAGTTGAAATAACACATATAGACATAATTGACCACAACACTTGGAATTTAATTCTTGGACTTGAAATGTTTGATAAACACCATTCTGTAAGAATTTTATGACTTCAACAGGTGGTGGAAGACCAAAACTATCAAAATAATATTTGTCTTGACTATTAAAAATACAAACCCAATGAGAACCGCTCCCATCATTATCTTCTAAGTTCATAATAATATTCTTTGTATGTTTCGACACATTTGTTAATTCATCTCTCATACAAATAACCACATTATGAATTTTTAATTTCTTACAATATTTGGCAAGTTGTAAATTTGATGTTGTATTCTTTCCAAATTCTTTCAACCACTCATCAATGCTCATTTATTTATTAGAAAGATATAATCCATTACCTCTTTTCGTTAATTTTACACCTGCTTGTGCTATAGAAGAAAGCATATCTCCAACTAACAATCTCGCTTTATCAGGCAGACCTTCAAGTTTTTCAGCAAAATCTACAATTACACCACTTCCACTAATTTGTTTCTCCAACTCTTTGTTATGTCTTTCCAATTCTTTTTGAGCCTGGAGTTGAGCCTTCCTTTCGTTGGCAGTTTTGACCGCTGTTGAAATACCACCCGTCAATGCTCCAACCGCACTTAAACCAGCAAATAAAGGAATTAGAAATGGGAGAAATCCTCCACTCGCCTCTCTTATTGAATATTTTTTCAACATTGGTTTTGTCATTTTAATTTTAAGTGAGCCAGTGTCATTCAAGATTTTAACCTGTTCTCTTGTGAGCAAAACATCAATTCTTACTGCTCCTTTTCTCTGAATTGTATTAACGTTAATCGTACAAGGCTTTTGATTTTGAACACAAGATGATAGTTTATGAAGATTGATTTGATTAACATATACCCCAGTTGGTACTTTGCCACTCATTTATTTAACAAAAAATTATGTGAGACTAATCATCACACCATTATCTGTATTAATCTGCAATTCTGTTTCTTCCAAAAGCAAACAATATGTATCAACTTCTTCACTCTCTCCTCTTTCAATGTATAGGGAAGTATCCACTGATTAGACTTTATAGTTTCTTTTTGAGCGCTCAGGTCAAACGTATAGATTGTATACAAACTTTTAAATGCTGTCATATCCAAAATAGGTTCTTTATTTCCATTACTTTCACACACCTTTTGGTAAGACTTGTATGCTTCAGCAAAATCATTTTTTTCCCAATTAATTTCCAATCTATCTCGTGGATAAAATGTTCCATCTAGAGAAACGCGAAGTTGTTTCACCTTAGCATTATCACTCAATGCATTATTCTTATCAGTCGCAGTATCACCATCTGGCTTTTTAAAAATCATCCACAGATATCGTGGCTTTCCTTCCAGAACACCCAAATTCCACGTGTAAGTAGTTTGATTGAGTTTAACGTGTTGACATCTTCTTTGAGGTATGATACACTGAGTGGTTTTTTTGAGTTAAGTCTTCGATTCAACATCTCTTCTGTTTTAAGATTAGGAGTATATTCACTGATATACCAACTCATCTCCTCAATTACAAATTTATTCTGATCACCAAAAGCATTACCAACACCAAAAAGCAATCTATTTTCATTATCATTCCTTTGTAGTTGAAATCTAATTTTAAGACCATACAGAACTTTATCATAATCACAAAATCCAAATATACCTTTAAGAGGAACTGCCACAGTAAAACTATTTTCTGCTTTTGTATCATCATTATACATTCCTTTCCTTTGAATATATCCAGGGTCTGTGTTTGTTCCCGTTGACATATCAGGAATAAAACCTTCGACAGACCCCTTTCCCATTCTATCACTGAATGTATAGAGTGTAAATTTCATCATTTCAGATACAGCAGAGACATAATCAACCGCTTCAACTTCTTGTGTTCCAATATACAATCGCACACTATCAAACATTTTCCAGAAGAAATCATTTACAAGTGTAGCGTTTGTGTTATTCCCAGCCTTAGTGAATTTAAATTTACACAACAAGAAACTTTCGGAGAGATTCAAATAGGTTTGTTGATTATTTATTTCAAAACTTTTTGTACCATTTGTATTCCAGTCTGTTCCAGTTATTGCATTTACCTTGAAGTAATCTTCTTTTTTAGTGGAGTTTGAGATAATAATAGTATCATCCAAATCATAGATACTATCAATTGCTTCCATACTTGTATTTATTTAGGAAAAAAGATGTTAAAACTTTTGAAACCCTGATCCAAGTATTTGAATTATTTTCTGTCGTTCTTGGGGCGACAACTGAGTTTTACCTTTCTTAATTTCTTTTATTGCTTGTAATTTATGAGATTCTTTCTGAGCATCTTTTATACTCTTTACAGCACCTGCTACATTTCCCACAGCAGAAGCAGTTGAACCAATTAGGTCTTTATGTTTAAGAATAGTTGAACCAATACCCATGAGAGTATCAATTATCCCATCTCCTCTAAATTGATGTCCAACACCCCTTTGTCTCTTAGGTTTATAGTATCCTCTACCAAGATACATACCTTCACTCTTGTAGTACGGGGAAAGGAACATCCCATCCCCTGTAATTATTTTATATTTTCCCAACTCGTGCTTCCTCACAATAACCATCGTATTTATTTATTGAAAAACTTCACGTAGGTGAATTCTGATGGATATAACTTCTCCATTAAAAGAGATCACACGATTATCTTGGTCGGTTATCCTAAAATTTACTCTGTGTATGGTTTTTCCTGACACAGGTAGATAAACCAAATTTTTAGGCTCCATATTGAATTTATAACCAATTGGGGTTGAGTATGCGCTGAATGAAAATATTGTATTTGTTTTTAATCCATCATTATAAGCACCATCAATCAAATCACAGTGAATTAACACCGAATTTATTCCTGAGGATATTTGAATGACATTATCACTGTAAAACGTCCCATTAGTTTCAATCTTTTTGAGGAGAAACCTAATAACTCTCTAAATGAATTATCAATTGTGAAATCAACCTTGTAGTTATTTTTAACTTTAATCGTTGATTTTGAAGTATGTTTTTGAATGTTTATAACAATATTTTTTGGTTCATCACCCTGTTCTTTCATAAGACGAGCAATTTCGAAGATATTTGAGAAATCTCGTATGCTCCGGTGAGACTGTTATCGCTTTGTATCCACTTCCGGATTATAACTAAACTTGTCATTTTTCTCGGTTATATTAAATAAGGTATTATAAGTCTCCATGGACAATAAAGATGCCTCATATTCTTTTGTTGTGTCAAGTTGTAGTGGGTATGGGAATGAAGATGTGTGGTCGCTTGTTGTGAAATTAAAACTCAGGATTGTGCTTCTCATCTTATTTAATATGAGATAAAATGTCTTTATATTGAGATTTATTAATTATTTTCATGTTCATCAACTGGTCTAAAATGGCTGATGCTTCATTAAAACAATTGTTATTTCCAGCCTTCTTACTGCCGAACAACAATAACAGTCTATTAACTAATTGCGATGGGTCATTTGGAAGAAAACTAATACCTGAACCAAGGATACTTAAAGCCTGAATAATGTGTTTCTCCTTCTCATTCTTCCTACTTTTACCAGAAAGAATAACCTTATAATTTAGAGTGTTCAGCAAATCAATATATACTCTATCATCATTATTTTCCATATCCAATGGTTTATCAATATACTTTGATTCATCCCTCACAGTTGAACCTTGTCTTCCATCTTTGTGAGAAGAAACATTAATCTCGGAGTTAGTTTAACAGGGGTTGAGCAGAACTTAAGAACCTTAATTCATCATTAAATATCAATACCTTTTCTTGAACAAGATGAAATATTGCTGGTTGTTCTGTTGGAATGAGTCCTGCTTTGGTTTTTGAATCCGCTGAATATTCATTGTTTTGAACAGCATTCACAATATAATCAGGGGGTTGATTAATCTCTTCCAGTTGTTGAAATAAACCTTCATCATCATATTCTAATTCTCCTAAATGCTCTAATTCTTCCTCCGTCATTTGACTGAAATCTTTTAACATTTGAAGCTTTCTAGGAGTATATTCTACTGTGGGAACTGTGGAAACATCTTTCATTTTTTCTTGGGAAGTTTTTAAAAGTGGTTTAAAAAATTTCTCTTGTTTTTTTTCAAATGCTTCTTCGCCCGTTAGTTTCTGTCTGCGTTTCTTCTTTATGTCTTCCTGTTGTTTTACAACTTTTGAAACCAACTCTTGATGTTCCTTAAATCTTCTTGCTCTTTCTTTTGTATCCATTTATTTATTGTAAAATATCATTTAATGAATTGTAAAGATCAACAGGGAAATTTTCCTTTTCTTCATCATTCAAGTAGATGTGTTCAAATAAATCCTTTTCTTTAAATATTTCATCAAATTCTTTATTAACATTAATGCGAGTTGTAATTTCTTCTTCACTAATCCTTGCATCTCTGCTTTTCATACGCTTGTGTTGAGTTTCTTCATCAACATCAAAACCGAATGATAAAATCTTCACTCCGCTCAGATATTTAATAATTTGTCTCTGCTCCTTCTGGATTAGTTTCTAATATCCCAACACCACCAGATTTTAGTTTCTTTAACTCACTCTTACAATGTGAATATTTTGTTGTACCAAGAGAAACCTCCTCAAATATTTGTCCTTCATTCCTCAATCGCATATGTTCCTCCACTGAAATATAGTGATAATCTTCACCTTTTACTTCTCCAGGTCTTATTGCTCTAGTTGTTGTTGATACAATGCGTATCACGGGTGTTTTTTAAGTAAATTTACAATATTCTCATTTGTACTACACAAGAACCTTGATTTATGAAAGTTTTTTCCAGAAGCAGATTTACCCACAAGATTTATAATAATAGTTGTCATTTATATATGTAATTGTTTATAAAACAAAAAATATATCCCTTAATATCTCATCTTGTTTCACAACAATATATTTATATTTTTCAGTCGTGGTGCTTCATATAATCCTCAAATTTCTTTTTACTACATAATGTAGAACAATTATCTCTCCAAAAATTATTGATATCTATTGAATTTAACTTGAATAAAATAAAAGTATTAGCATTGTTTCTGATGGAACGACGAGGAAGTTGGAAAGTACGATTGACTAAGATAAATACAATTACAAGAAGAATGTCTCCTCTTGTGTAGTAGCTGTCCATTACCGTTTGGTTTCTCTCATTAACACAATCATCAAAGATAACGAGGTTCTTTTTTGATTTATCCAAATCTTGGGGAGACGGTATATCATCCGTATTATCACTAAGAATACAAGTTATAAGATTTGATTTCTTTTTACATCTCTGTGTATCACAAAATAGTTGAATTATATCTTCAATGTTATAATCATTTAGGTTTTTTTGACGTTTAAATAAACCTATTATATCTTCTTTTGAAGACCAGCATTAAAACCTTGTGAGAGTAGTTGATACTCTGGTTGAAAACTCGACTTTGTGAAAATTATTAAATTATCATAATCTAAAAAGTTGGGAGTGAGGAGCATTTTTAAAAGTAAGCAGGTTTTTCCACATCCACTTGAACCAACTATGAGACATCTTAATGAATTTGGGAGATTTTTATGGTTGTTAAATTTTATCTTATTTTCCCAAATAGGTAAAAAATCATTCATTTATATATTTGAAAAACAGGTTATTTAATTTATTATTGGCTTTTTTAGAAACTCTATATTTTATCCTAAGTTCAGGTTTAATTTCAAGATAATCCATTATTTTATTTATACAATATCTTGTGTTGATATTTCCCTGAAAATTACATCCATGAATAATATACAACAACAATCCTTTGAACATTTCTCTTATACGCTCAGTTTCTTCCCTTGTAAGGAAAGGTGTGTTATCATCCTCATACTTTACATTCATTTCTCTAATCAATCTTGTAAAGTAATTCATTTTTGGTGTAAATCTAAAAGAATTATTTTCCTTTTTATATTTTTTATTATCATTAATTAGAAGATAATCACAGAATATACATTGTTTATAGGCTTTTGACTCTGTGTTTAATCCCTGTCTTTCACACGCAGGACAATTCTCAAATTTGTCATATGGAGAATCAGGAAAGTCTAGCATATTTATAAAGTAAAACTTTACTTAAACTGAAATTCATCTATACTTTCAGTTGTATATTACCATCGATATCGATATACTTTTTTTCATTATCAGATTCAACGACAACATTTTTTATATTAAAGGTAATTTTAAAATTATCGTTAACTACTATTGAACGAAATGTCATTTCACCTGATATATTAACATCCTTTATTTCATCAAGATTTACATCTTTAGGGTTGTTGAAAAAAATACAAATTTCTCCTTGCATATTACAGATGGTCTTATCTTTTCTTTCTAAAGCTTCATCCATAAGGTTTTTGTTCTTTGATACTTTTTCTTGTTTCATTGCTTTTTCTAGTTTTGAATATATTACTAGAAGGAGAGGAGAAACTTTTGTTAGAGATACTTTAATTGATGTTCTACCAGGTATACTAAAAGCCCTTCCACTGAAGGAAATTGAAGAACTCATATTATTTACCATAATAGTTTTTATCCAATAGTTGTTATATTTATCTTTGTTCAATTTTACATCCTTGACATATTTCTCAGTATCTTTAACAGATGAAGAGATTGATTGAAACTTGTCTTTTGTGTCTTGAAACATTGTATTTATTAAGTGAAAAAGTTGGAGGATAAAATGTTTTTAAGCACAGATTCACCTATAAATTAAACGAAATTTTCATCAAGAAAATTTTAGTTTAAGCAAAGTTTTATTCTATAAATATGGTGAATACAACGTACTGCGATGTTTGTAATCACGAATATAAACATTATAGAAAACACCTCCGAACCAACAAACACACATTTAATCTATTTCATCAAATATCTCCTCTTGAGTTGGAAAGAAAACATTGTGATATCTGTTCAAAGGATGTTTTGAAGAGTAGTTATAATCAACATCTTCAATCACAAAACACAAGAAAAATGAGTTTAAAGTAAAGGGAGACTATTATATTAAAAACACTGATGAGGCATTTAAAGGGCATATAAAAATAAGGATTTTTCAATTTGGAGAACCCGGTCCATCATCAATAGCTGAATCAATTGAAATAGTGAAACCCGATGTTGAAAAATTTATTAAAAAGACATTAAAAGAAATAAAAACTTTAAAGTTTTATATGGGAGTGAAAATGAATATGAAAAGACAAGATGAAGAACAAACTCCTTATATGAGAACAGATCTTCATTTTATAACATCATTTCAAGATTTTTTGAATAGTGGGGTTTATGAAGAACTATCAAGACAAGAGGAGGATGTTGATAATACAGTGGTAGGAAGTGGATTCAATATTAAAAAATCATCTTTTTAGATATACACATTCTAAAATCAAACCCTCTTAAAGCTTCTTCTTATATTGAATTACCAAAAGAAATAAAACTAAAGAAGGCAGTTGTTAATATTAAGAACAATGATAATAAATGTTTTCTCTGCTCTGTTCTTGCTCACTTACATCCACCAAAATGTAATTCAGAAAGAGTAAAACAATATATGAAATATGAGAATACCTTGGACATTAAAGATTTTAAATTCCCAATGCCATTAACAGATATTCCTAAATTTGAGAAAAAGAATAATCTTTCTATTAATGTATATGGATTAACGGATACAAACAAAGTTCAAATATTAAAAATTTCAAACAACTATAAAAATGAAGAAACACACATTGACCTTTTATATTTTAGTGTTGGAAAGAATTCACATTACACATACATCAATAATTTATCAAGATTAATCTCTTCTCAGGTATTCAGAACAGCAAACAAAATATATCCTTGTAAGTTTATGTCTTAATTCATTTCATACAAAAGAACGATTAGAACAACATTCAAAATATTGTAGTAATCATAAATCAGCTGTAATTACAATGCCTAAACCTGGTGAAAAGATTTATTTTGAAGATTATAATAAATCTATCATGCACCCATTTGTGATATACGCTGATTTTGAATGTATCCTTAAAAAGATAAATACTGCTTCTCCTAATCCAAAAGAACCATATACAAATAAATATCAAAAACATATTCCTTGTGGTTTCTGTTATTATATCAAATCATCTGTTGGAGAAAAGTATAACAAACTTGAACATTATCGTGGAAAAAATGCTTCACAAGAGTTTGTAAAACGATTAGAAAAGGATTGTATAAGACTCACTAAATTAATGAAAGAAACAAATGAACCGATGAAATTAACCAAAGAAGAAAAATTAGAATTTAGAATGAACAATATCTGTCATATTTGTGAGGGGGAAATTAAGGAGTCTAAAGTTAGAGACCATTGTCATCTTACTGGTAAATATAGAGGTCCCGCTCATTCCTGTTGTAATCTTAATTATAAATTACCTTCTTTTATTCCAGTCTTTCTTCACAACAGCGCCAACTATGATACACATCTATTTATAAATGAACTTTCAAAAACACCAGGGAATATTTCTGCTATAACAAACACAAGTCAAAAGTATATTTCATTTTCAAATGATATTCACAAAACCTATAACTCGTATTAGGTTTTTAGATTCTTACAAGTTTATGGGAACACCACTAGCCTACCTCGCATCAAATCTAAGCTCCACGGACTCTTTTCCAAATCTTAATTCATTCTTTCCAAAAGAGGAAATTCTCACTAAAGAGGAAATTCAGATTAAAGAGAGAATTCAAAGTAATGAGGAAAATTTAACTGAAGATGAAATTCTAATTATAAAGAAAATTCGAACTAAAGAGGAAATTCAGATTAAAGATGAAATTCTGATTAAAGAAGGAATTCTTACGAGAGAGGAAATTCAAACAAGGAATGAAATTCAAAGTAAAGAGAAAATTCTTACAAGTAAGGGAATTTATCCTTATGATTATATGGATTCATTTATGAGATTTAAAGAAACACAACTTCCTTCAAAAGAAAGTTTCTATAATAACCTTTATGAAGAAGAGATAAGTGATAAGGAATATAAACACGCACAAGAAATATGGAAAATATTTAAGATAAAGAACCTTGGAGAATATCATGATTTATATCTAAAAACAGATGTTTTATTGTTAGCTGATGTGTTTGAGGCTTTTAGAACACTCTGTCATAATAAAAATTGTTATGGATTAGACCCTGCCCACTATTTCACAGCTCCTGGTTTAGCTTGGAGTGCAATGTTGAAAATGACAAAACAAGATATAGATTTAATCAGTGATGTTGATATGCTTTTGATGATTGAGAAGTCCAAGAGAGGTGGAATATCACAAGTATGTTCAAAAAGATATGCTAAAGCAAATAATAAATATCTTCCAAATTATGATAGTGAAAAAGATAGTAATTATTTGATGTATTTTGATGCTAATAATTTGTATGGATGGGCAATGTCTCAATCTCTACCTTATGGTAAATTAGAGTGGGTGGAAGAAAAGGATTATGAAAAGGCTTTGATGAATATTGTTATTTCTTCTCAAGAGGAATTGAATGACGAAGAAGAAGGTTATTATTTTGAAGTTGATTTGAGGTACCCGAGTGATCTTCATAATAAGCATAAAGATCTTCCTTTTGCATGTGAGAAAGAAACTCCAAAGAAAGAATGGTTAAGTGATTATCATAAAAGTTTTAATATTAAAGGTAAATCAACAGAAAAGTTATTAACAACATTCTATGATAAAGAGGGATATGTTTTGCATCAGAGAAGCTTAAAACAGTTTTTGAGAGAAGGATTGAGAGTAGCTAAAATTCATAGAGTTTTAAAATTTAAACAAAGTCCTTGGGTGAAAAAGTATATTCAATTCAATACAGATATGAGAGCAAATACAAAAGTAAAATTTGAAGGGGACTTTTATAAATTAATGAATAATGCTGTATTTGGAAAGACTATGGAAAATGTTAGAAACAGGCAAAACATTAGATTCGCAACATCTTGGAAAGAAGCTTCGAGATTGATAAATAAACCAAGTTTTGAGAGAGAAGAGGTTTTTTCAGAGAACTTTTCTGCAATTCATATGAAAAAGGAAAGTATTGTAATGGATAAACCAATTTATATTGGAACAGCAGTTCTTGATTTATCAAAGATATTGATGTATGATTATTTGTATAATGACTTAAAGAAAGAGTATGGTGAAAATGTTTCATTGTTGTATATGGATACTGATAGTTTTATCCTAGATAT
>NW_028222757.1:22500-27000 GCF_056783735.1 Eptatretus burgeri | reverse complement strand
TCACTGTACATACCCACTCCCTTAATTTGTCAAACCCCAATTTAGCCCCAACTTATTTTTTTGTTGTTTTTATTTTTACTCCCCCACTATAAATCGTCCCCTAACCCCCTTTATCGTCCTTGTTCGGCTAACCTATTCTGTCACCTAGCCTACTCCCAACCCCTACGTTCCCTTCCCGGAGGGGAATAAGGGAGAGCTAGCGTCCTGTGTCGAGGCCCAACGAAGCCTCAGAATGGCCTCCCCAGAGTTCGGCGATCTAACCCAAAGTGGGTCCAGCGGCCCACAACAACAGCGAGGGGATGGATGGTGCGGAGGGGTACATCTCCTAATCTACCCCAACCATTCAACTATTAAACTACCCCGGGGCTTTCAACAAGCGCCTCTCGCTTAAACTATTGGTTCTAACAACCCAGATTCCCGTCGCCTGTGTTGGTGTCCTTACAATTTCGGGCCTCGCCCCCCAATTTTCTCTCCGTGCCCTCACACGGTCTCCTGGCTGGGACACGTGGCTCCCTCCGGCAGGCACGACCCTCTGCCGAATCTCCCGCTATGGCACCCCCGGGCACTACACTGCCTCCGAGCCTACCAGCTCCCTAACACCGGGGAGTGCCCCCCATGGCACCTCCCCTGAAACGCACACGTGGCAGGCCGGCCTCCCGGGCCCCTTTCCGAGGGTCACCCGTGCCCACAACACTGCCCACGCGGCTAATGGCGCCCCGGGCCCCCGCACCAAGCAGGCGCACCCGTGCCCGCTACTCTATCCCGGCCCCCCATGGGCCCATGGCCTACCGCGGCCGACTAGCCTGGTGCCCGGGGTACCCACTCAGCGATACTCACCTTTCGCAGCCACGCTCCCAAGCCCGTCAACAGGGCTCCTGCACCCCTCCAAATGGGTTTCGAGCCTACATTCCCACCAACAACAAAACGACCTCCAATTTGTAATTTAACTAACCCAGCTAACTCACTCTACACTGACCCCGGGGTCCCTTGGGCGGAAGTCACTCCTCCCCCCAATCACTCATCGCACCATGCATTCCCCATTCGCTCCACTCACACAGACCCGCTGGCCTCACTCACTCATCATGTACTCACCTCACAACTCTTCAACTCTTCAACACACACACCGCTGAACTCTGCCATCCTTCTAACTGCATCCCCTAACTAACTTGTGCTCCCACGTCGTCCCTTAAACTACAGCACGTTCCTTTTAACACTACGTAGCTAAGCTACGTCCCCTCTACACACTCACAAGTCTGTCACGGTCTCCAAATCAATCATTTTATTTCCCAACCTAAATCTGGCTACAATCCCTCTAACTAATCCATTCCACGGACTCCATGAGGACTTACCCCTGCCCCATGAAGTCGGTCTAACTAAGCTAACCCTTCCCCCTAACTAGTTTTCATCCTGTGCCCCGGGTAAGGGGGTCTTTCACCCCTTGCCCAGGAATCCTTTGCACCCGAAAGTGAGGCTTGCTTTTTTTTTTTTTTTTCCCATGCGCAGCACCTGCGCGGCAACTCAGAGCTCGCGCACTTTGCACCTGGCCGTGACGTCATGCAGCTGCACGTGTTCCTCGTCCCTCCTTGGACGGGACCATCCGGCAGAGATACCCCTCCTGCCGGATTCCAACCACACGTGCAGCCATGACGTCACCGTGCGCATAAAAAAAAAAAACACAAGCCCCACGTCTCGAGGGGTTCCCCACGCGAACACATGTGCTTTGCCCGTTGGAGCTTAACACACACGATCGCGTGGAGAACCCGTCCGGTCCAAATCCATTTACCTGCCTAAACTTTGTCCGTCCGCGGGATCGGCAAATCCACCGCTGGCGTTTCCGGACCGGGACTTCACTCTCGCAAGCGAGCACGTGGTGGTCTCGTGCGTTGCACAGCACGAACCGCGTGCTCACTGCCGGGTGAACCCGGTACGGTCCGCGAAACAACCACAGCCGCTACTCGGCTTTCTTTCCTCTGTCGCCTTCGTCGTCGCCATTCAACCCACGCACACCTGCGTGTTACGACGCACACAGTCCACTCCATCACATTCACACCGGGAGACGCGGCTGCGTGCTCCCGCATGCGAACCGACATCTCCCTCACATACCGCTCTCTCACACACACGGTCTCCCTGGCACACAGCGACCTTGCACACGGCCGTTCACTCACGCGTGCGGGGGCACTCACCCGCGGTGCCTCACTCGCACTCCGTGCCTCATCCACACACGCGGGGGCACTCACCCGCGGTACCTCACTCATACACACGGCGACACTCACACACGCGGTCTCTTCCACACACGGTGCCTCACCCACACACGCGGGGGCACTAACCCGCGGTTCCTCACTCACACTCCGTGCCTCACTCACACACGGCGTGCTGGGAAGCACGTACTCTGGCACCATCGCCACCACACCACTCACACACGGGGTCGCTTCCACACACGGGGACGCACTCACACCTTGCACCACACACACAGGGACAACCACACTGGGGATTCGTGTCCCCACAAGGGTCTCCGGGGCCTCTATACCCCCCAAGCTCTCCGTGCACCCGTCCACAGCACTCCTCCCCTCAACCTCGCGAAGCACGACCGAACTCACCTGGTCGTGACTCGCCTCAAGGGGGCAGACTCCCTCCCCTCGTTCCTGGAGGAGGCCATCCAGGTGCTCGCACTGGGTCCCCACACGCTCCGCGAGCTCACCCCCATTATCCTCCACTACCTCCGTGTGTGTGTGCACGTCACTTACCCCGTCTTCATCGTGTAGTCTTTCCTCTATTTTTTCTATCTCCCGTGTCTCTGCCAACTCTTCACCCTTTACCTCCCTTGTCTCAACTATTATTTCCTTTGTCACGGCCTTCATGCCCGCCTGCAGGCATCGGCCCATGTTCTGCGTTTCACCCCGCAGCTTTTTCGTTTCTTCCTTCATTTGCTTGTTCATGCCTTTCATTTCGTTTATAAATTCAGTTGTGTTTGCATCCATCTTCGTTTTTACTTCGTCCATTTGCTTGTTCATGTTCGCAATCATCTTCGCTGTCGTTTCCGCATACATTTTTGCCAGCATGGTGTATAGCTGGGTCATGTCGGGTGCACTCAAGTGAGCCGTTTCGGCAGGGGTTGGGGAAGGGTCTTGGTGGAGAGGGGGGGGGAGGTGTCATACACCGCGGCCGCTGCCGCACCCACCTCGGGCCCTGGGTTCAGTTGGGCGAGTCCGTGTTCCTGCACAATCAACATTTCCTGCTCGGGGATTCCATCCTGGACCATGGATTCTACATTACTACACATATACATTTCTAATACCCCCGGCTCCCGCTCGCCTTGAGACGCCATCTTGCTTCTCGTGAAGGGTTAATTTGCTCGCTCGTAATTTGGAGGGAATCGGGGGTCGCTTCTCTCACCCCTGGACCGATTCCCGTGAATTTAGCCGGAGACAGGAGAGCCCGTTTTCCTGTTCTCCGATACCAGTGCCGCGAGGAGGGCGATGAGTTTATATCGCACGACCTGACACCAGTGTTGCGGTTTTCGCGCCCGCCGGCGTGCGACGGCCACATAACTCGAATCGCGGCACGTCGCCCACCGGACGGACAATCCAGTCGTGACCCTCTCGGACTAACGCCGGGAACCAGTCACGGGTGGACCTTTCGGTCTCACCGCGATCGAGCCAATCAGCCCCCGCGTGGGATAGGGTTGCTCGCCAAATTCGAACTACCTAAGTACCCACGCGGAGGGTAGACCGGGCGATCGCACCTCGCCGCAGGTCGACTTCGGACACGGGCCACTTAAGCGACCCGTTCCGTACTATCAGAATAACCGAGCGGTGTTATCGTCAACCTCGACGGTTCGATTAATTATCGGGCGTATTCAGCCCACTACCAACCCTTTACGTGAAGCAAGATGGGGATTCAATGGAGGAAAAGACGAAGCGAAGCGGGAGAACAGTTCAACAATAAAGCACATTTATTCGCGACGAACGGAAAGCACACAAATACAATTCCACCAAATGCACACAAAAAAAAGAAAACACACTTCCGTTTACACAAAAAGCAAACATAAAAGTGAAAACACAGTGCAGAGCTAATACCGACTACCGAGCACACGGCAACACTTATACAATTCTACCTCACAGACGGCGCCGACAACACATACCCAAAACCAAGGAAAAGAAATACCCTCAAGAATGAGGCAGGCCTGAGGCCGAGACCGGGTCGGGCCTACCCGTCTGGTGATGAGACGCGGAGCGGCGATGGCCCCGCAACCCGCGGGCCTCGTGGACAGTGCCTGGTAGGGGGTGGGAACGGGGCCCCCTTGGTCGCACTATCTCAGCGCGGGGGGAAACAGGAGGGGGTTGCTGATGCTCGGGGTATAGAGGAGCTTTATTATCCCTGGTGTGCGTCTCCACCTCGGCCAGGTCGCGCTGCCGGCCTCCCTCGGGCGTGCAGCTCCTGGCACCGACGCGAGCACCCCCTCGTCTGACTCTCTTCAGCTTCTCCAGCCACTGCAGGCTT
>NW_028222757.1:0-17500 GCF_056783735.1 Eptatretus burgeri | reverse complement strand
CCACTCTTACATCATTTCCAGTTCATCTCTGACTCACAAAGAAATCACTAGAAAATTACAGGATGTTATGGTTTTGAAAAATTTCCCAATGAAGGCTTGCCTCGGCTTGCCCAGGGAATTTCCAAAGGAAACCACACCCACCAGTCTTTCTCTATAAAAGCTTCAAACCCAGGCTCCATTTTAAACATTTGTTTTTGCTGGCAATGGTGTGCTGTGTGCTTGCCTGGAACTCTCTGTCTTGTATGGAACTCAACCTTCAAGTTGATGAACTGGATTCAAACCTCTTATCTGTTGAGGTAAGATTTTTATTTTCCTATTTTCAAACTTTGATTGAAGCATACTCATTTAATAATTAAATAACTTAATTAATACATTATTATTTTCTCTCACAGGAAATTGTATCTGAAATACAAAATGAAAATACTGCTTTTGCTACAACTTGGAGCGAAATTGTTGACTTGGTTGAAGACCTTGTGAGCGACCAAGACCTTGAGTGGGATGACTTTGGTGTTCCTTGGAACTCTCTGTCTTGTATGGAACTAAACCTTCAAGTTGATGAACTGGATTCAAACCTCTTATCTGTTGAGGTAAGATTTTTATTTTCCTATTTTCAAACTTTGATTGAAGCATACTCATTTAATAATTAAATAACTTAATTAATACATTATTATTTTCTCTCACAGGAAATTGTATCTGAAATACAAAATGAAAATACTGCTTTTGCTACAACTTGGGGGGAAATTGTTGGCTTGGTTGAAGACCTTATGAGCGACCAAGACCTTGAGTGGGATGAGTTTGGTGTTCCTTGGAACTCTGTCTTGTATGGAACTAAACCTTCAAGTTGATGAACTGGATTCAAACCTCTTATCTGTTGAGGTAAGATTTTTATTTTCCTATTTTCAAACTTTGATTGAAGCATACTCATTTAATAATTAAATAACTTAATTAATACATTATTATTTTCTCTCACAGGAAATTGTATCTGAAATACAAAATGAAAATACTGCTTTTGCTACAACTTGGGGGGAAATTGTTGGCTTGGTTGAAGACCTTATGAGCGACCAAGACCTTGAGTGGGATGACTTTGGTGTTCCTTGGAACTCTCTGTCTTGTATGGAACTAAACCTTCAAGTTGATGAACTGGATTCAAACCTCTTATCTGTTGAGGTAAGATTTTTATTTTCCTATTTTCAAACTTTGATTGAAGCATACTCATTTAATAATTAAATAACTTAATTAATACATTATTATTTTCTTTCACAGGAAATTGTGTCTGAAATACAAAATGAAAATACTGCTTTTGCTACAACTTGGGGCGAAATTGTTGGCTTGGTTGAAGACCTTATGAGCGACCAAGACCTACAGAACGAGTTCGTCCTTGATGACCCAACCAAAGAGTTATACCTTGGAGACCAGTAAAATCCTGAAAAAGAGTTTTACAGCAATAGTACTCATTGTGAGTTATCAAGACAATACCCACTGAACAAGTTATACGTTGATGAGCCAGAATACAAGTTTTACCTTGGAGACTCACAAATTTTGAAAAAATCAGTAAATGAGTTCTGCCTTGATGGTTTAAATAACTACCTTGGAGACTCAGGAAAAGGGTTCTGCCAAGATGGTTCTAAATATGGGAACTACCTTGGAGACTCACAAATTTTGAAAAAAATCAGTAAATGAGTTCTGCCTTGATGGTTTAAATAACTACCTTGGAGACTTGGAAAGTTGGGTTTATTTTGAAGACTTGAAATGCTACCACTCTTTGGGATTTAAACCTATCAAGAAAGTTCTTACTCCCTCTTTCTATGTTATCAAACCTGAAAGCCTTAAAAGACAGAATTGGAAGAAGAGAAAAAAAAAAAAAAACGTAAAATATATACATATATATATATAGGTGGAAATCTCATTTTGAAAAAGACATTGTGTTGGGTGAGGATTGAGTTGGGGTTGAGATTTTGAATGTGAGGGTTGGGGTTGAGATTTTGAATGTGAGGGTTGGGACACACACACACACACACATACACATCAACAAACAAAAGTTAAGCCTTGACTATTCAGTTGAGGATTCTGTGTTTGGGGTTCACAGATCTAAGAACGTCCACCCCTTGACACACATTATATACTGTTATACACCTCGGACTTGGCCCTCGAGTGTCCACAACGGTGTATAGTAGGAGGGAGTGAAGCGCCAACCTATTGCTCCCATTGCACACACACACACACACACACACAAACAAAAGTTAAGCCTTGACTATTCAGTTGAGGATTCTGTGTTTGGGGTTCACAGATCTAAGAACGTCCACCCCTTGACACACATTATATACTTGTACACCTCGGACTTGTCCCTCTAGTGTTCACAAAGGTGTATTATCTGCTTAGTTTTGTCTTTTGTTAATCCTGTGAATAAAATGAACCTAAAATCTCTTCCCCTTCCAAATCATATATTTTATAAGTCCAAGGAACCGTATCTATTACATCAACAATTTTAAAAAGTTCTTTCGTCCATCGTTCAGTAAAACCCTTTTCAAAATGAGATTTCCACCTATATATTCTTACGATATCACCAACTTTGAACTTAGGTTTTCTGACATTAATCTCTTTTTCATATTTTAATTTTGTAAATGTTTCTGATGGTTTCATATTTGTTGACGTGTGAATCGTGTCATTATACTTATCCACAATATCCTGAATAAAAGATGACCATTGTTGTGAACCGAGTTGTGTGAATTTTTTATATAGTCTCTCTTTTAAGGTACGATTAAAACGTTCAACAACAACTGCCTTCCCTTCATTAAAGGTACTGTATAATGTAATACTGTTATTTTTTAGAATATTCATAAATGTCTTGTTATAAAACTCTCTACCCTCATCAGTCCACAATTTTTTAGGTTTTCTCTTACTTTTATTAAATATCTGTTGAAAAGCTAACATAAGAGTATTACCTGTTTTGTTTTTTAAAGGGACAACCCACGCATATCTACTCCTCAAATCAATAACGGTTAAAGCATACTTGTACCCCTTATCATTATTGAGTTCAATCAAATCAGCAGACCAGATATAATCAACTTCCTTGGAATAAACTTTCCTTCTCTGAAACTTTGTGAATATTGGTTTATGTAATTCATCAGCTAATTGCTCTTCAGTCTTAATGGCATCATTAGAGCCTATAAGTTTTTTGAATTTCCAAGTCCAAGTTTCAATTTAGCACTAATCATCTTCTTCACGATGAACCTATCAACTTTTTCTCTCAAGGTTGGATTTTGTATCAGAGACAAATTATACAACATTTCTCTATCGGCTTCATGCTTTTCTTCCAACGTTGTGGTATTTCCATAATCAATATCGTGTCTCATGCACACTTCATCAACTCTATTGATTGGTTTACTCCAGGATTTAGGATTGTCTGCCTCATCTAATCTTTTATCCAAGTTTGTGCCTGGACCACAGAAAGAATACCCTGGAAGATGTAATTCCCCTGGTATTCCAGTAGTTGTAAATTTACTTCCTGATAAAAACTTTTGTATATCTCCTCCGAGTTTGTGTTTGGAGATAAATTGATTTTTTTGAACCACACACCGAACATATACCTTTTTGTATAACCCTGTTATTTTTACTTTTAATATATGAAATATTTTTAGTATTAGTTTTCTTTTTACATTTGAGACAATAACTCATTTATTTATGAGAAAAATTCCTGCAGAGTGCAAAAACCTTTTTAGTTTCCAACATGCACATTTGAATCTTAATTTTTAAAACATAAAGAATCCTTAGAAATGCCTTCACTCTCTCCTCCATTTATTTAAGAAAAACTTGAATTAAAATGAATAGCTTGACGATGTCAATAGTCTTGAAGAAAATATTGCAAATAGACTTGTCAATTCTTTGTTTTCCTCCTCGGTGGGTTGAGTTATTTTCTGTAATACCACCAATCTTTTTTGAATCTCACTGGTTTCCATATTTTGATATTTATTCATTCTCTCTCTTTCCTCCCTCTCTCTCTTCTCCTTTTCCTCCTTCTCTTTCTTCTCCCTCTCTCTCTTCTCTCTTTCCTCCCTCTCTCTATTCTCTCTTTCCTCCTTCTCTCTCTTCTCCTTTTCCTCCTTCTCTTTCTTCTCCCTCTCTCTCTCTCTCTTCATCCCTCTATTCTCTCTTTCCTCCTTCTCTCTCTTCTCCTTTTCCTCCTTCTCTTTCTTCTCCCTCTCCTCCTTCTCCTTTTCCTCCTCTTCCCTCTCTTCTTCAACTCCTTCCTCATCCCTTACTATCCTTGAATCGTTTACACCCCATAGAATATTATACATATATTCATCAGGATTTCTTGTTATTCCTGTATCCAAAATAATTTTTTTTACAACAGGAAACCAATAAAATTTCTTTTGAATTTCTAAAAGAGCCTTACCTTTTCTTAACCTTATAATTTTTTCATTATTTAACATTCTAATTAAATCTAAAGTTGTCGGTTTATCAACATCAGCATAATGCCAATCTTTTATTGAAAATACCTCATTCTTATGTTGTAGAACATATTTATTAAAATACCGAATACCCTTTTCTTGAAGGTATGCTTGGACACAGAAATGATAATTTTCTTGAAGCCTTCTTGCTGTCATTTATGTATTAGAAATATATGTTAGAATAATATTATGGCACGAAACACCTCCCCATCTTCCCATAGTTAAATCATTTTGTATTTCCTTACTTATTATATATAATCCTGTTTTTTCTGTTTTCATGAGATAAACAAGGGCAAAACCATTATTATATTTACCCTTATTAAATTCTTTTATTTGTTGTTTACTAATCGTAGCCCCACAAAACTCATTCTCAATACCAAGTGGATAATATTCTTCCTTACGAGACTGATTTAATTGTTCCAGGTCTTCGAGGTTAATTTTAAATGACCAATTATACCCTAAATCATTCATATCATACCCCCATTGTTCTATTCTCATACAAACGATACGCCCTTCTTTATAAAAATTTATCTTAATTCGAACTGTGAATTCTGTATGACCTGGAGATAATATCAACACTTCTGTATCTTTGGAATACACAGCCGTTTTATTTAAGTATATATATTGTGATAAATCGTTCAATCTCACCAAGTCATTCGCGTCAGTCGGGCTTGGATAATTTTTTAATTTATAAGCATTTTTCATGTTGATATTTTTGTTTATATTATATTTATGTCGTTCAGCCTGTGCCTTTGTATAATAATTTGATAAATCAATATCCAGTTCTTGAGATACACCAAAGATAGAACCATCTTTACCAACATAAGTCATTTATATTAGATTAAAAATAATATCATAAAATTTTTTATTTTTGTTGAGTTGAAATAACACATATAGACATAATTGACCACAACACTTGGAATTTAATTCTTGGACTTGAAATGTTTGATAAACACCATTCTGTAAGAATTTTATGACTTCAACAGGTGGTGGAAGACCAAAACTATCAAAATAATATTTGTCTTGATTATTAAAAATACAAACCCAATGAGAACCGTTCCCATTATTATCTTCTAAGTTCATAATAATATTCTTTGTATGTTTCGGCACATTTGTTAATTCATCTCTCATACAAATAACCACATTATGAATTTTTAATTTCTTACAATATTTGGCAAGTTGTAAATTTGATGTTGTATTCTTTCCAAATTCTTTCAACCACTCATCAATGCTCATTTATTTATTAGAAAGATATAATCCATTACCTCTTTTCGTTAATTTTACACCTGCTTGTGCTATAGAAGAAAGCATATCTCCAACTAACAATCTCGCTTTATCAGGCAGACCTTCAAGTTTTTCAGCAAAATCTACAATTACACCACTTCCACTAATTTGTTTCTCCAACTCTTTGTTATGTCTTTCCAATTCTTTTTGAGCCTGGAGTTGAGCCTTCCTTTCGTTGGCAGTTTTGACCGCTGTTGAAATACCACCCGTCAATGCTCCAACCGCACTTAAACCAGCAAATAAAGGAATTAGAAATGGGAGAAATCCTCCACTCGTCTCTCTTATTGAATATTTTTTCAACATTGGTTTTGTCATTTTAATTTTAAGTGAGCCAGTGTCATTCAAGATTTTAACCTGTTCTCTTGTGAGCAAAACATCAATTCTTACTGCTCCTTTTCTCTGAATTGTATTAACGTTAATCGTACAAGGCTTTTGATTTTGAACACAAGATGATAGTTTATGAAGATTGATTTGATTAACATATACCCCAGTTGGTACTTTGCCACTCATTTATTTAACAAAAAATTATGTGAGACTAATCATCACACCATTATCTGTATTAATCTGCAATTCTGTTTCTTCCAAAAGCAAACAATATGTATCAACTTCTTCACTCTCTCCTCTTTCAATGTATAGGGAAGTATCCACTCGATTAGACTTTATAGTTTCCTTTTGAGCGCTCAGGTCAAACGCATAGATTGTATACAAACTTTTAAATGCTGTCATATCCAAAATAGGTTCTTTATTTCCATTACTTTCACACACCTTTTGGTAAGACTTGTATGCTTCAGCAAAATCATTTTTTCCCAATTAATTTCCAATCTATCTCGTGGATAAAATGTTCCATCTAGAGAAACGCGAAGTTGTTTCACCTTAGCATTATCACTCAATGCATTATTCTTATCAGTCGCAGTATCACCATCTGGCTTTTTAAAAATCATCCACAGATATCGTGGCTTTCCTTCCAGAACACCCAAATTCCACGTGTAAGTAGTTTGATTGAGTTTAACGTGTTGACATCTTCTTTTGAGGTATGATACACTGAGTGGTTTCTTTGAGTTAAGTCTTCGATTCAACATCTCTTCTGTTTTAAGATTAGGAGTATATTCACTGATATACCAACTCATCTCCTCAATTACAAATTTATTCTGTTCACCAAAAGCACTACCAACACCAAAAAGCAATCTATTTTCATTATCATTCCTTTGTAGTTGAAATCTAATTTTAAGACCATACAGAACTTTATCATAATCACAAAATCCAAATATACCTTTAAGAGGAACTGCCACAGTAAAACTATTTTCTGCTTTTGTATCATCATTATACATTCCTTTCCTTTGAATATATCCAGGGTCTGTGTTTGTTCCCGTTGACATATCAGGAATAAAACCTTCGACAGACCCCTTTCCCATTCTATCACTGAATGTATAGAGTGTAAATTTCATCATTTCAGATACAGCAGAGACATAATCAACCGCTTCAACTTCTTGTGTTCCAATATACAATCGCACACTATCAAACATTTTCCAGAAGAAATCATTTACAAGTGTAGCGTTTGTGTTATTCCCAGCCTTAGTGAATTTAAATTTACACAACAAGAAACTTTCGGAGAGATTCAAATAGGTTTGTTGATTATTTATTTCAAAACTTTTTGTACCATTTGTATTCCAGTCTGTTCCAGTTATTGCATTTACCTTGAAGTAATCTTCTTTTTAGTGGAGTTTGAGATAATAATAGTATCATCCAAATCATAGATACTATCAATTGCTTCCATACTTGTATTTATTTAGGAAAAAAGATGTTAAAACTTTTGAAACCCTGTTCCAAGTATTTGAATTATTTTCTGTCGTTCTTGGGGGGACAACTGAGTTTTACCTTTCTTAATTTCTTTTATTGCTTGTAATTTATGAGATTCCTTCTGAGCATCTTTTATACTCTTTACAGCACCTGCTACATTTCCCACAGCAGAAGCAGTTGAACCAATTAGGTCTTTATGTTTAAGAATAGTTGAACCAATACCCATGAGAGTATCAATTATCCCATCTCCTCTAAATTGATGTCCGACACCCCTTTGTCTCTTAGGTTTATAGTATCCTCTACCAAGATACATACCTTCACCCTTGTAGTACGGGGAAAGGAACATCCCATCCCTGTAATTATTTTATATTTTCCCAACTCGTGCTTCCTCACAATAACCATCGTATTTCTTTATTGAAAAACTTCACGTAGGTGAATTCTGATGGATATAACTTCTCCATTAAAAGAAATCACACGATTATCTTGGTCGGTTATCCTAAAATTTACTCTGTGTATGGTTTTTCCTGACACAGGTAGATAAACCAAATTTTTAGGTTCCATGTTGAATTTATAACCAATTGGGGTTGAGTATGCGCTGAATGAAAATATTGTATTTGTTTTTTTTCCATCATTATAAGCACCATCAATCAAATCACAGTGAATTAACACCGAATTTATTCCTGAGGATATTTGAATGACATTATCACTGTAAAACGTCCCATTAGTTTCAATCTTTTTTGAGGAGAAACCTAATAACTCTCTAAATGAATTATCAATTGTGAAATCAACCTTGTAGTTATTTTTAACTTTAATCGTTGATTTTGAAGTATGTTTTTGAATGTTTATAACAATATTTTTTGGTTCATCACCCTGTTCTTTCATAAGACGAGCAATTTCGGAAGATATTTGAGAAATCTCGTATGCTCTCGGTGAGACTGTTATCGCGTTGTATCCACTTCCCGGATTATAACTAAACTTGTCATTTTTCTCGGTTATATTAAATAAGGTATTATAAGTTTCCATGGACAATAAAGATGCCTCATATTCTTTTGTTGTGTCAAGTTGTAGTGGGTATGGGAATGAAGATGTGTGGTCGCTTGTTGTGAAATTAAAACTCAGGATTGTGCTTCTCATCTTATTTAATATGAGATAAAATGTCTTTATATTGAGATTTATTAATTATTTTCATGTTCATCAACTGGTCTAAAATGGCTGATGCTTCATTAAAACAATTGTTATTTCCAGCCTTCTTACTACCTAACAACAATAACAGTCTATTAACTAATTGCGATGGGTCATTTGGAAGAAAACTAATACCTGAACCAAGGATACTTAAAGCCTGAATAATGTGTTTCTCCTTCTCATTCTTCCTACTTTTACCAGAAAGAATAACCTTATAATTTGGAGTGTTCAGCAAATCAATATATACTCTATCGTCATTATTTTCCATATCCAATGGTTTATCAATATACTTTGATTCATCCCTCACAGTTGAACCTTGTCTTCCATCTTTTGTGAGAAGAAACATTAATCTCGGAGTTAGTTTAACAGGGGGTTGAGCAGAACTTAAGAACCTTAATTCATCATTAAATATCAATACCTTTTCTTGAACAAGATGAAATATTGCTGGTTGTTCTGTTGGAATGAGTCCTGCTTTGGTTTTTGAATCCGCTGAATATTCATTGTTTTGAACAGCATTCACAATATAATCAGGGGGTTGATTAATCTCTTCCAGTTGTTGAAATAAACCTTCATCATCATATTCTAATTCTCCAATATGCTCTAATTCTTCCTCCGTCATTTGACTGAAATCTTTTAACATTTGGAGCTTTCTGGGAGTATATTCTACTGTGGGAACTGTGGAAACATCTTTCATTTTTTCTTGGGAAGTTTTTAAAAGTGGTTTAAAAAATTTCTCTTGTTTTCTTTCAAATACTTCTTCGCCCGTTAGTTTCTGTCTGCGTTTCTTCTTTATGTCTTCCTGTTGTTTTACAACTTTTGAAACCAACTCTTGATGTTCCTTAAATCTTCTTGCTCTTTCTTTTGTATCCATTTATTTATTGTAAAATATCATTTAATGAATTGTAAAGATTAACAGGGAAATTTTCCTTTTCTTCATCATTCAAGTAGATGTGTTCAAATAAATCCTTTTCTTTAAATATTTCATCAAATTCTTTATTAACATTACAATGCGTATCACGGGGTGTTTTTTAAGTAAATTTACAATATTCTCATTTGTACTACACAAGAACCTTGATTTATGAAAGTTTTTTCCAGAAGCAGATTTACCCACAAGATTTATAATAATAGTTGTCATTTATATATGTAATTGTTTATAAAACAAAAAATATATCCCTTAATATCTCATCTTGTTTCACAACAATATATTTATATTTTTCAGTCGTGTGCTTCATGTAATCCTCAAATTTCTTTTTACTACATAATGTAGAACAATTATCTCTCCAAAAATTATTGATATCTATTGAATTTAACTTGAATAAAATAAAAGTATTAGCATTGTTTCTGATGGAACGACGAGGAAGTTGAAAGTACGATTGACTAAGATAAATACAATTACAAGAAGAATGTCTCCCTCTTGTGTAGTAGCTGTCCATTACCGTTTGGTTTCTCTCATTAACACAATCATCAAAGATAACGAGGTTCTTTTTTGATTTATCCAAATCTTGGGGAGACGGTATATCATCCGTATTATCACTAAGAATACAAGTTATAAGATTTGATTTCTTTTTACATCTCTGTGTATCACAAAATAGTTGAATTATATCTTCAATGTTATAATCATTTAGGTTTTTTTGACGTTTAAATAAACCGATTATATCTTCTTTTTGAAGACCAGCATTAAAACCTTGTGAGAGTAGTTGATACTCTGGTTGAAAACTCGACTTTGTGAAAATTATTAAATTGTCATAATCTAAAAAGTTGGGAGTGAGGAGCATTTTTAAAAGTAAGCAGGTTTTTCCACATCCACTTGAACCAACTATGAGACATCTTAATGAATTTGGGAGATTTTTATGGTTGTTAAATTTTATCTTATTTTCCCAAATAGGTAAAAAATCATTCATTTATATATTTGAAAAACAGGTTATTTAATTTATTATTGGCTTTTTTAGAAACTCTATATTTTATCCTAAGTTCAGGTTTAATTTCAAGATAATCCATTATTTTATTTATACAATATCTTGTGTTGATATTTCCCTGAAAATTACATCCATGAATAATATACAACAACAATCCTTTGAACATTTCTCTTATACGTTCAGTTTCTTCCCTTGTAAGGAAAGGTGTGTTATCATCCTCATACTTTACATTCATTTCTCTAATCAATCTTGTAAAGTAATTCATTTTTGGTGTAAATCTAAAAGAATTATTTTCCTTTTTATATTTTTTATTATCATTAATTAGAAGATAATCACAGAATATACATTGTTTATAGGCTTTTGACTCTGTGTTTAATCCCCGTCTTTCACACGCAGGACAATTCTCAAATTTGTCATATGGAGAATCAGGAAAGTCGAGCATATTTATAAAGTAAAACTTTACTTAAACTGAAATTCATCTATACTTTCAGTTGTATATTACCATCGATATCGATATACTTTTTTCATTATCAGATTCAACGACAACATTTTTTATATTAAAGGTAATTTTAAAATTATCGTTAACTACTATTGAACGAAATGTCATTTCACCTGATATATTAACATCCTTTATTTCATCAGGATTTACATCTTTAGGGTTGTTGAAAAAAATACAAATTTCTCCTTGCATATTACAGATGGTCTTATCTTTTCTTTCTAAAGCTTCATCCATAAGGTTTTTGTTCTTTGATACTTTTTCTTGTTTCATTGCTTTTTCTAGTTTTGAATATATTACTAGAAGGAGAGGAGAAACTTTTGTTAGAGATACTTTAATTGATGTTCTACCAGGTATACTAAAAGCCCTTCCACTGAAGGAAATTGAAGAACTCATATTATTTACCATAATAGTTTTTATCCAATAGTTGTTATATTTATCTTTGTTCAATTTTACATCCTTGACATATTTCTCAGTATCTTTAACAGATGAAGAGATTGATTGAAACTTGTCTTTTGTGTCTTGAAACATTGTATTTATTAAGTGAAAAAGTTGGAGGATAAAATGTTTTTAAGCACAGATTCACCTATAAATTAAACGAAATTTTCATCAAGAAAATTTTAGTTAAAGCAAAGTTTTATTCTATAAATATGGTGAATACAACGTACTGCGATGTTTGTAATCACGAATATAAACATTATAGAAAACACCTCCGAACCAACAAACACACATTTAATCTATTTCATCAAATATCTCCTCTTGAGTTGGAAAGAAAACATTGTGATATCTGTTCAAAGGATGTTTTGAAGAGTAGTTATAATAAACATCTTCAATCACAAAAACACAAGAAAAATGAGTTTAAAGTAAAGGGAGACTATTATATTGAAAACACTGATGGGGCATTTAAAGGGCATATAAAAATAAGGATTTTTCAATTTGGAGAACCCGGTCCATCATCAATAGCTGAATCAATTGAAATAGTGAAACCCGATGTTGAAAAATTTATTAAAAAGTCATTAAAAGAAATGAAAACTTTAAAGTTTTATATGGGAGTGAAAATGAATATGAAAAGACAAGATGAAGAACATACTCCTTATATGAGAACAGGTCTTCATTTTATAACATCATTTCAAGATTTTTTGAATAGTGGGGTTTATGAAGAACTATCAAGACAAGAGGAGGATGTTGATAATACAGTGGTAGGAAGTGGATTCAATATTAAAAAAATCATCTTTTTAGATATACACATTCTAAAATCAAACCCTCTTAAAGCTTCTTCTTATATTGAATTACCAAAAGAAATAAAACGAAAGAAGGCAGTTGTTAATATTAAGAACAATGATAATAAATGTTTTCTCTGGTCTGTTCTTGCTCACTTTCATCCACCAAAATGTAATTCAGAAAGAGTAAAACAATATATGAAATATGAGAATACCTTGGACATTAAAGATTTTAAATTCCCAATGCCACTAACAGATATTCCTAAATTTGAGAAAAAGAATAATCTTTCTATTAATGCATATGGATTAACGGATACAAACAAAGTTCAAATATTAAAAATTTCAAACAACTATAAAAATGAAGAAACACACATTGACCTTTTATATTTTAGTGTTGGAAAGAATTCACATTACACATACATCAATAATTTATCAAGATTAATCTCTTCTCAGGTATTCAGAACAGCAAACAAAATATATCCTTGTAAGCGATGTCTTAATTCATTTCATACAAAAGAACGATTAGAACAACATTCAAAATATTGCAGTAATCATAAATCAGCTGTAATTACAATGCCTAAACCTGGTGAAAAGATTTATTTTGAAGATTATAATAAATCTATCATGCACCCATTTGTGATATACGCTGATTTTGAATGTATCCTTAAAAAGATAAATACTGCTTCTCCTAATCCAAAAGAACCATATACAAATAAATATCAAAAACATATTCCTTGTGGTTTCTGTTATTATATCAAATCATCTGTTGGAGAAAAGTATAACAAACTTGAACATTATCGTGGAAAAAATGCTTCACAAGAGTTTGTAAAACGATTAGAAAAGGATTGTATAAGACTCACTAAATTAATGAAAGAAACAAATGAACCGATGAAATTAACCAAAGAAGAAAAATTAGAATTTAGAATGAACAATATCTGTCATATTTGTGAGGGGGAAATTAAGGAGTCTAAAGTTAGAGACCATTGTCATCTTACTGGTAAATATAGAGGTCCCGCTCATTCCTGTTGTAATCTTAATTATAAATTACCTTCTTTTATTCCAGTCTTTCTTCACAACAGCGCCAACTATGATACACATCTATTTATAAATGAACTTTCAAAAACACCAGGGAATATTTCTGCCATAACAAACACAAGTCAAAAGTATATTTCATTTTCAAAAATGATATTCACAAAACCTTTAACTCGTATTAGGTTTCTAGATTCTTACAAGTTTATGGGAACACCACTGGCCTACCTCGCATCAAATCTAAGCTCCACGGACTCTTTTCCAAATCTTAATTCATTCTTTCCAAAAGAGGAAATTCTCACTCAAGAGGAAATTCAGATTAAAGAGAGAATTCAAAGTAAAGAGGAAACTCTAATTAATGAAGAAATTCTAACTGAAGATGAAATTCTAATTATAAAGAAAATTCGAACTAAAGAGGAAATTCAGAATAAAGATGAAATTCTGATTAAAGAAGGAATTCTTACGAGAGAGGAAATTCAAACAAGGAATGAAATTCAAAGTAAAGAGAAAATTCTTACAAGTAAGGGAATTTATCCTTATGATTATATGGATTCATTTATGAGATTTAAAGAAACACAACTTCCTTCAAAAGAAAGTTTCTATAATAACCTTTATGAAGAAGAGATAAGTGATAAGGAATATAAACACGCACAAGAAATATGGAAAATATTAAAGATAAAGAACCTTGGAGAATATCATGATTTATATCTAAAAACAGATGTTTTATTGTTAGCTGATGTGTTTGAGGCTTTTAGAACACTCTGTCATAATAAAAATTGTTATGGATTAGACCCTGCCCACTATTTCACAGCTCCTGGTTTAGCTTGGAGTGCAATGTTGAAAATGACAAAACAAGATATAGATTTAATCAGTGATGTTGATATGCTTTTGATGATTGAGAAGTCCAAGAGAGGTGGAATATCACAAGTATGTTCAAAAAGATATGTGAAAGCAAATAATAAATATCTCCCAAATTATGATAGTGAAAAAGTAATTATTTGATGTATTTTGATGCTAATAATTTGTATGGATGGGCAATGTCTCAATCTCTACCTTATGGTAAATTAGAGTGGGTGGAAGAAAAGGATTATGAAAAGGCTTTGATGAATATTGTTATTTCTTCTCAAGAGGAATTGAATGACGAAGAAGAAGGTTATTATTTTGAAGTTGATTTGAGGTACCCGAGTGTTCTTCATAATAAGCATAAAGACCTTCCTTTTGCATGTGAGAAAGAAACCCCAAAGAAAGAATGGTTCAGTGATTATCATAAAAGTTTTAATATTAAAGGCAAATCAACAGAAAAGTTATTAACAACATTCTATGATAAAGAGGGATATGTTTTACATCAGAGAAGCTTAAAACAGTTTTTGAGAGAAGGATTGAGAGTAGCTAAAATTCATAGAGTTTTAAAATTTAAACAAAGTCCTTGGGTGAAAAAGTATATTCAATTCAATACAGATATGAGAGCAAATACAAAAGTAAAATTTGAAGGGGACTTTTATAAATTAATGAATAATGCTGTATTTGGAAAGACTATGGAAAATGTTAGAAACAGGCAAAACATTAGATTCGCAACATCTTGGAAAGAAGCTTCGAGATTGATAAATAAACCAAGTTTTGAGAGAGAAGAGGTTTTTTCAGAGAACTTTTCTGCAATTCATATGAAAAAGGAAAGTATTGTAATGGATAAACCAATTTATATTGGAACAGCAGTTCTTGATTTATCAAAGATATTGATGTATGATTATTTGTATAATGACTTAAAGAAAGAGTATGGTGAAAATGTTTCATTGTTGTATATGGATACTGATAGTTTTATCCTACATATAAAAACTGATGATGTTTATGAAGATATGAAGAAAAATATTGGAGTATATGATACAAGTAATTTCAGCAAGAAGAGTGAGTTATTTTCCAAAAAGAATGAAAAGGTTATTGGTAAGTTTAAGGATGAGTTGGGTGGAAAAGTAATGAGTGAGTTTATTGGATTGAGAGCAAAGGCATATGCTTATAAGTATGGTGAACAGATTGATAAGAGGTTAAAGGGAATAAAGAAATATGTAATAAAGAAATCAATAACTTTTAGAAATTATTATAATTGTTTGATGAATAAGAAAGAAGAATATAGGAAAATGAATACAATAAGAAGTTATAAACATAACATATATAGTGAAGAAGTAAATAAAAAGGCATTAGGAGCCTTTGATGATAAGAGATTTATTTTAGATAATGGAATAGATTGTGTTCCATATGGATATTGTATGATAGAGTGTATAAAATAGATTATGTTTTAACGATGGGAAGATGGGTTAGGGTTTTTAAGGGCTTCCGCCGCGTTTTTTCACAATATATAAATGGTTAAACCAAGTATTAATCAAACTAAAGAGTGGAGAAAATCTCAGTCTTGGTATATAAATGGAAAACATAATGAATGTGAAAAATATCAAATAAGTCTTATTGAAAAAATAACTAAAACAAAGGTAAATAAAACAAATAAGCGAATTAATTTAAAAACTAGTAAGTTAGAGGATGTAAAGAAAAAAATGAATATCCTTGAATAGACTGAAAACTTTGATGGTTATCAATTGAACAATGAAAAAACAATTTACTATAATCTCAAAATGATATGTGGCTTAGGAGGTGGCCAGATGAGAGCATTAAGAGAAGTTTATCATTTCGTAATAGCACAAAAGGGGTATCTTAAAAAATATAAAGATTCAAATGTTTTGTTTGTCAATATTTTAGATGGGGATTATTGTGCAAAGAAAATTAAACTATTGAAGGAATTTGAGAATGAACAAATCTTTATAGGTTCAATGAGTGAGCTGTTCAACCCCCAGGTGTTCAATTCAATGAGGTTCAACCTCCAAGTTAAAAGGGGAGACAAATAAATATACCTTGGGATAAAAAGGGGGTTTATTTTTAGGGAAAAAAATATGAATCGCTGAAAATCCCCCATTCATTTACATGGGGAAAAGTGAGCCAGAATCAGTATTCTTACCCTACTCATGTACAAGTGAAAATTGTAAGTCATCATCTCCCTCTCATTGGGGAGGGGGGTGGGGGGCTGACCCTGTGTATTATCAACACTAAAACAAATTTGGTGATTAGGTGAAAAATTGGAAGTCCCCCCCCCCCTCTCATAAGGGGAGGGGTCAGTGATGGTTTTTTTTGGCCATTGACCTGACCCTGGGTATTTCCATCACATATGCAATTTTATTATGTTCTAATAGGAAGTATAACCTCTCACCATTGGAAGTTTTTCATCGTCGATGCTGATGTAAAATAAATTCATTATTAGTAACCATTTAGAAGTCTCAAAAAGTAATAGAACAATCACTTTATTTTCGAATCACCTTTGGGTCAGATAAAGCATTATTTAAAGGTTACCTTCTTCAAAAAAAATCATGTCCAGTGGTGAAATAAGACAGGAACACATCATATGTTACTCTGGATGTCCGAATCACTTCTCCATGGAACATATCCTTTTGTTGGCCTATGAATCACATTTGCAAAGGCCAGAAAAAACGAACATAGCATGAGTCTGCAGTTGAGAGAGAGTCAACACATAAGCTTAGCTCGTTAGAGATTCGCTTGTGAGCCGGATTAAATAAGGACCGAGCAAGGCAATAAGAGTGTGAATGCATTGAAAGGATGAAGTGTGAAAATTGCAGCATAGAGAGGCCTAATTTGCATGTAAATGCAACTATGGGGGCGGAAGGAGGATTGTGGATCATGAGGGTAAGGAGGGTGTCGAGAAAAATCTGCACCATCAAAATAAATGCTTCAAATAGTCCTTATAGCCTATATATGGAATAACCATAAATTATTTTGTGAAACTGTTTGTTGTTTAGTATCACTGCTAATTTGTTCTTCCAGTGAAAGCAATAAATTGCTCACAATGTCAAAAAAACACGAATCACCATGTCAACGCTGAACAGCACAAAGTCAAAGGAAAACCAAAAAAAGTGTTCATCATAAAAATCGATGAAACTCAGGACAGAATCCAAACAAGAATATGCAAAAATGTCCAAGGATTTGAGAATGCCATTTGATGTATAATTAATATGTTTAACTAGCATATACCCGTGCGGATTGAATGGGTGGCAAAAGGTGGATGAGGCA
>NW_028222756.1:0-12500 GCF_056783735.1 Eptatretus burgeri | reverse complement strand
CTTACTTTTATTAAATATCTGTTGAAAAGCTAACATAAGAGTATTACCTGTTTTGTTTTTTAAAGGGACAACCCACGCATATCTACTCCTCAAATCAATAACGGTTAAAGCATACTTGTACCCCTTATCATTATTGAGTTCAATCAAATCAGCAGACCAGATATAATCAACTTCCTTGGAATAAACTTTCCTTCTCTGAAACTTTGTGAATATTGGTTTATGTAATTCATCAGCTAATTGCTCTTCAGTCTTAATGGCATCATTAGAGCCTATAAGTTTTTTGAATTTCCAAGTCCAAGTTTCAATTTAGCACTAATCATCTTCTTCACGATGAACCTATCAACTTTTTCTCTCAAGGTTGGATTTTGTATCAGAGACAAATTATACAACATTTCTCTATCGGCTTCATGCTTTTCTTCCAACGTTGTGGTATTCCCATAATCAATATCGTGTCTCATGCACACTTCATCAACTCTATTGATTGGTTTACTCCAGGATTTAGGATTGTCTGCCTCATCTAATCTTTTATCCAAGTTTGTGCCTGGACCACAGAAAGAATACCCTGGAAGATGTAATTCCCCTGGTATTCCAGTAGTTGTAAATTTACTTCCTGATAAAAACTTTTGTATATCTCCTCCGAGTTTGTGTTTGGAGATAAATTGATTTTTTTTTGAACCACACACCGAACATATACCTTTTTGTATAACCCTGTTATTTTTACTTTTAATATATGAAATATTTTTAGTATTAGTTTTCTTTTTACTTATTTTCTGTAATACCACCAATCTTTTTTGAATCTCACTGGTTTCCATATTTTGATATTTATTCATTCTCTCTCTTTCCTCCCTCTCTCTCTTCTCCTTTTCCTCCTTCTCTTTCTTCTCCCTCTCTCTCTTCTCTCTTTCCTCCCTCTCTCTATTCTCTCTTTCCTCCTTCTCTCTCTTCTCCTTTTCCTCCTTCTCTTTCTTCTCCCTCTCTCTCTTCTCTCTTTCCTCCCTCTCTCTATTCTCTCTTTCCTCCTTCTCTCTCTTCTCCTTTTCCTCCTTCTCTTTCTTCTCCCTCTCCTCCTTCTCCTTTTCCTCCTCTTCCCTCTCTTCTTCAACTCCTTCCTCATCCCTTACTATCCTTGAATCGCTTACACCCCATAGAATATTATACATATATTCATCAGGATTTCTTGTTATTCCTGTATCCAAAATAATTTTTTTTACAACAGGAAACCAATAAAATTTCTTTTGAATTTCTAAAAGAGCCTTACCTTTTCTTAACCTTATAATTTTTTCATTATTTAACATTCTAATTAAATCTAAAGTTGTCGGTTTATCAACATCAGCATAATGCCAATCTTTTATTGAAAATACCTCATTCTTATGTTGTAGAACATATTTATTAAAATAACGAATACCCTTTTCTTGAAGGTATGCTTGGACACAGAAATGATAATTTTCTTGAAGCCTTCTTGCTGTCATTTATGTATTAGAAATATATGTTAGAATAATATTATGGCACGAAACACCTCCCCATCTTCCCATAGTTAAATCATTTTGTATTTCCTTACTTATTATATATAATCCTGTTTTTTCTGTTTTCATGAGATAAACAAGGGCAAAACCATTATTATATTTCCCCTTATTAAATTCTTTTATTTGTTGTTTACTAATCGTAGCCCCACAAAACTCATTCTCAATACCAAGTGGATAATATTCTTCCTTACGAGACTGATTCAATTGTTCCAGGTCTTCGAGGTTAATTTTAAATGACCAATTATACCCTAAATCATTCATATCATACCCCCATTGTTCTATTCTCATACAAACGATACGCCCTTCTTTATAAAAATTTATTTTAATTCGAACTGTGAATTCTGTATGACCTGGAGATAATATCAACACTTCTGTATCTTTGGAATACACAGCCGTTTTATTTAAGTATATATATATATATTGTGATAAATCGCTTAATCTCACCAAGTCATTCGCGTCAGTTGGGCTTGGATAATTTTTTAATTTATAAGCATTTTTCATGTTAATATTTTTGTTTATATTATATTTATGTCGTTCAGCCTGTGCCTTTGTATAATAATTTGATAAATCAATATCCAGTTCTTGAGATACACCAAAGATAGAACCATCTTTACCAACATAAGTCATTTATATTAGATTAAAAATAATATCATAAAATTTTTTATTTTTGTTGAGATGAAATAACACATATAGACATAATTGACCACAACACTTGGAATTTAATTCTTGAACTTGAAATGTTTGATAAACACCATTCTGTAAGAATTTTATGACTTCAACAGGTGGTGGAAGACCAAAACTATCAAAATAATATTTGTCTTGACTATTAAAAATACAAACCCAATGAGAACCGTTCCCATTATTATCTTCTAAGTTCATAATAATATTCTTTGTATGTTTCGGCACATTTGTTAATTCATCTCTCATACAAATAACCACATTATGAATTTTTAATTTCTTACAATATTTGGCAGGTTGTAAATTTGATGTTGTATTCTTTCCAAATTCTTTCAACCACTCATCAATGCTCATTTATTTATTAGAAAGATATAATCCATTACCTCTTTTCGTTAATTTTACACCTGCTTGTGCTATAGAAGAAAGCATATCTCCAACTAACAATCTCGCTTTATCAGGCAGACCTTCAAGTTTTTCAGCAAAATCTACAATTACACCACTTCCACTAATTTGTTTCTCCAACTCTTTGTTATGTCTTTCCAATTCTTTTTGAGCCTGGAGTTGAGCCTTACTTTCGTTGGCAGTTTTCACCGCTGTTGAAATACCACCCGTCAATGCTCCAACCGCACTTAAACCAGCAAATAAAGGAATTAGAAATGGGAGAAATCCTCCACTCGTCTCTCTTATTGAATATTTTTTCAACATTGGTTTTGTCATTTTAATTTTAAGTGAGCCAGTGTCATTCAAGATTTTAACCTGTTCTCTTGTGAGCAAAACATCAATTCTTACTGCTCCTTTTCTCTGAATTGTATTAACGTTAATCGTACAAGGCTTTTGATTTTGAACACAAGATGATAGTTTATGAAGATTGATTTGATTAACATATACCCCAGTTGGTACTTTGCCACTCATTTATTTAACAAAAAATATGTGAGACTAATCATCACACCATTATCTGTATTAATCTGCAATTCTGTTTCTTCCAAAAGCAAACAATATGTATCAACTTCTTCACTCTCTCCTCTTTCAATGTATAGGGAAGTATCCACTCGATTAGACTTTATAGTTTCCTTTTGAGCGCTCAGGTCAAACGCATAGATTGTATACAAACTTTTAAATGCTGTCATATCCAAAATAGGTTCTTTATTTCCATTACTTTCACACACCTTTTGGTAAGACTTGTATGCTTCAGCAAAATCATTTTTTTCCCAATTAATTTCCAATCTATCTCGTGGATAAAATGTTCCATCTAGAGAAACGCGAAGTTGTTTCACCTTAGCATTATCACTCAATGCATTATTCTTATCAGTCGCAGTATCACCATCTGGCTTTTTAAAAATCATCCACAGATATCGTGGCTTTCCTTCCAGAACACCCAAATTCCACGTGTAAGTAGTTTGATTGAGTTTAACGTGTTGACATCTTCTTTTGAGGTATGATACACTGAGTGGTTTCTTTGAGTTAAGTCTTCGATTCAACATCTCTTCTGTTTTAAGATTAGGAGTATATTCACTGATATACCAACTCATCTCCTCAATTACAAATTTATTCTGTTCACCAAAAGCACTACCAACACCAAAAAGCAATCTATTTTCATTATCATTCCTTTGTAGTTGAAATCTAATTTTAAGACCATACAGAACTTTATCATAATCACAAAATCCAAATATACCTTTAAGAGGAACTGCCACAGTAAAACTATTTTCTGCTTTTGTATCATCATTATACATTCCTTTCCTTTGAATATATCCAGGGTCTGTGTTTGTTCCCGTTGACATATCAGGAATAAAACCTTCGACAGACCCCTTTCCCATTCTATCACTGAATGTATAGAGTGTAAATTTCATCATTTCAGATACAGCAGAGACATAATCAACCGCTTCAACTTTTTGTGTTCCAATATACAATCGCACACTATCAAACATTTTCCAGAAGAAATCATTTACAAGTGTAGCGTTTGTGTTATTCCCAGCCTTAGTGAATTTAAATTTACACAACAAGAAACTTTCGGAGAGATTCAAATAGGTTTGTTGATTACACTGAACAACAAAAATTTTTTACTGGAGATGTGTAAAGTGATTTAGACTAATTTGGGTACGCTGATTTCAAAAATTATAACCGTTTTGCTGTATCACGTCAGGATTTTCAGTAACAGAAATATTCCCATTGCCTAGAAGTCAGGATTTCAATGAAATTTACAAAAATTCATTTATTCATTTATTTCATCATGAATGCTTCAAAATTATAGAAATTACAGAAAAACTCCACTAGAATGTAATTAAAAACGCTTTAGGCATTTGGCTTTGCGTTTGTGCTGCTCTGTGTCAGTTTCACGATGCAGGAACCAGCAGAAATCGCCCATCATGTTCGGGTTGTGCCGCCCTTGGTAACGCGTCTCCATGAGTGAAATCTCTTGGTGGAATCGCTCGTCGTGCTCGTCCGAGACTGCTCCCAAGTTGTCAGGGAAGAAGTTCAGGTGCTGGTGTAGGAAATGGATTTTCAGGGACATCCTGGAGCCAAGTTTCCTGAAGGACTCCAGCAGCTGCTGCACTATTTCTTCATAGTTGTCCGCGCGCTCGTTCCCCAAGAAGTTGTCCGTCACAGCTTTGAAGCTCCTCCACGCTGCCAGCTCTTTGGGGTTTAGAGTTGTCGGAAAAGTTTCGTCCTTCATAATCTGTCGGATTTGCGGTCCAACAAAGACACCAGCCTTGATCTTGGCCTCCGACAAGGTGTTGCCAAACTTTTCCTTGAGGTATAAAAACCCACGCCCATTCAGATCCATTGCCCATACAAAACTTTTCATCAAGCCGAGCTTTATGTGGAGTGGTGGAAGGAAAACCTTGGCTGGGTCGACAAGGGCGACATGCTTCACGTTGTGTCGACCAGGTACATGCTCTTTTCGCTCTTCCCAATCTTTCTTCGTCCAGTGATTCTTGTCGTCTCTGCTATCCCAGAGACAAAGGAAGCACATGTATTTCGTGTAGCCTGACTGCAGCCCTAACAACAGCGCCACCACTTTCAAGTCTCCGCAGATGTGCCAGTTGAAGTCATTGTACTTGATGGAATCAAGCAGCTGCCGCATAGTCTCATAGGTCTCTGTCATGCCGAACGCGTGAGCCAGTGGGACTGATGGTTTCTCGTTGCCATTGTGGAGCAAAACAGCCTTCAAGCTGTTCTTCCCCGAGTCGATGAAGAGGCGCCAGTCTGCAGGATCGTGATCACACCCAAGTTCTTTCAACAGACCGTTGATGTCACTGCAGAATGTCATCGTGTCTTCCATCTCAAAGAACTCAGCCATGTCTCTGTGACGTGCTCTGAACAAGGATATCTTGGTGTTAGGTTCAAGTAGATTCCACTGCTGCAGCCTTGATCCAAGCAGCTCTGCCTTCGCCTTTGACAGCGAGAGATCTCTTACAAGATCATTTAAGTCTCCCTGGTTCAGAAGGTGTGATTCTTGAGTGTCGGGTTCCAAGGTTCATCATCACCATCCTCTTCACCACTGCTTACAGCTATGTTCTGATCAGCTGGAGGTGTTGGAACGGGGTTCTCGTCATCATGAGGCACAGGTTTACGAGCAGAGACGCAGTCAGCGTACTTGATGTGACCTTTATTCTTCTTGTTGAAGCCGGCGATGCTTGTGCAGCAGAAATAACAATCATCATGATGATTCTGCGGCTCACGCCATATCATGGGCACCGCAAATGGCATGCTCGCGCGCTTGCCCACCAACCACTGAGTCAAGGTTGTGTGACAGCTTGTGCACCAGATGTGTGGTGCCCAGCTCTGTTCTTGGTCCCCCACCTTACACCCGAAGTAGTGAAAGTAGGCGGCCTTCATTTTCACTGCTGTAGATATACTTCGCTGTTGATCTTTTTTGGTATACCGACCACAGACATAACAGAAGTTGTCAGGATGATTGGTACAGGAACGCCTACTCATCTTTATCTGAAAGAAAGAAATATAACACAAGTTAACAACAATTGTACGAAATGGACATGTTAAAGACATATGTAAATTTCATTGAAATCCTGACTTCTAGGCAATGGGAATATTTCTGTTCCTGAAAATCCTGACGTGATACAGCAAAACGGTTATGATTTTTGAAATCAGCGTACCCAAATTAGTCTTAATCACTTTACACATCTCCAGTAAAAAAAATTTTTTGAAATTTGTTGTTCAGTGTTATTTATTTCAAAACTTTTTGTACCATTTGTATTCCAGTCTGTTCCAGTTATTGCATTTACCTTGAAGTAATCTTCTTTTTTAGTGGAGTTTGAGATAATAATAGTATCATCCAAATCATAGATACTATCAATTGCTTCCATACTTATATTTATTTAGGAAAAAAGATGTTAAAACTTTTGAAACCCTGTTCCAAGTATTTGAATTATTTTCTGTCGTTCTTGGGGGGACAACTGAGTTTTACCTTTCTTAATTTCTTTTATTGCTTGTAATTTATGAGATTCCTTCTGAGCATCTTTAATACTCTTTACAGCACCTGCTACATTTCCCACAGCAGAAGCAGTTGAACCAATTAGGTCTTTATGTTTAAGAGTAGTTGAACCAATACCCATGAGAGTATCAATTATCCCATCTCCTCTAAATTGATGTCCGACACCCCTTTGTCTCTTAGGTTTATAGTATCCTCGACCAAGATACATACCTTCACCCTTGTAGTACGGGGAAAGGAACATCTCATCCCCTGTAATTATTTTATATTTTCCCAACTCGTGTTTCCTCACAATAACCATCGTATTTATTTATTGAAAAACTTCACGTAGGTGAATTCTGATGGATATAACTTCTCCATTAAAAGAAATCACACGATTATCTTGGTCGGTTATCTTAAAATTTACTCTGTGTATGGTTTTTCCTGACACAGGTAGATAAACCAAATTTTTAGGTTCCATATTGAATTTATAACCAATTGGGGTTGAGTATGCGCTGAATGAAAATATTGTATTTGTTTTTTTTCCATCATTATAAGCACCATCAATCAAATCACAGTGAATTAACACCGAATTTATTCCTGAGGATATTTGAATGACATTATCACTGTAAAACATCCCATTAGTTTCAATCTTTTTTGAGGAGAAACCTAATAACTCTCTCAATGAATTATCAATTGTGAAATCAACCTTGTAGTTATTTTTAACTTTAATCGTTGATTTTGAAGTATGTTTTTGAATGTTTATAACAATATTTTTTGGTTCATCACCCTGTTCTTTCATAAGACGAGCAATTTCGGAAGATATTTGAGAAATCTCGTATGCTCCCGGTGAGACTGTTATCGTTTTGTATCCACTTCCCGGATTATAACTAAACTTGTCATTTTTCTCGGTTATATTAAATAAGGTATTATAAGTTTCCATGGACAATAAAGATGCCTCATATTCTTTTGTTGTGTCAAGTTGTAGTGGGTATGGGAATGAAGATGTGTGGTCGCTTGTTGTGAAATTAAAACTCAGGATTGTGCTTCTCATCTTATTTAATATGAGATAAAATGTCTTTATATTGAGATTTATTAATTATTTTCATGTTCATCAACTGGTCTAAAATGGCTGATGCTTCATTAAAACAATTGTTATTTCCAGCCTTCTTACTGCCTAACAACAATAACAGTCTATTAACTAATTGCGATGGGTCATTTGGAAGAAAACTAATACCTGAACCAAGGATACTTAAAGCCTGAATAATGTGTTTCTCCTTCTCATTCTTCCTACTTTTACCAGAAAGAATAACCTTATAATTTAGAGTGTTCAGCAAATCAATATATACTCTATCATCATTATTTTCCATATCCAATGGTTTATCAATATACTTTGATTCATCCCTCACAGTTGAACCTTGTCTTCCATCTTTTGTGAGAAGAAACATTAATCTCGGAGTTAGTTTAACAGGGGTTGAGCAGAACTTAAGAACCTTAATTCATCATTAAATATCAATACCTTTTCTTGAACAAGATGAAATATTGCTGGTTGTTCTGTTGGAATGAGTCCTGCTTTGGTTTTTGAATCCGCTGAATATTCATTGTTTTGAATAGCATTCACAATATAATCAGGGGTTGATTAATCTCTTCCAGTTGTTGAAATAAACCTTCATCATCATATTCTAATTCTCCTAAATGCTCTAATTCTTCCTCCGTCATTTGACTGAAATCTTTTAACATTTGAAGCTTTCTAGGAGTATATTCTACTGTGGGAACTGTGGAAACATCTTTCATTTTTTCTTGGGAAGTTTTTAAAAGTGGTTTAAAAAATTTCTCTTGCTTTTTTTCAAATGCTTCTTCGCCCGTTAGTTTCTGTCTGCGTTTCTTCTTTATGTCTTCCTGTTGTTTTACAACTTTTGAAACCAACTCTTGATGTTCCTTAAATCTTCTTGCTCTTTCTTTTGTATCCATTTATTTATTGTAAAATATCATTTAATGAATTGTAAAGATTAACAGGGAAATTTTCCTTTTCTTCATCATTCAAGTAGATGTGTTCAAATAAATCCTTTTCTTTAAATATTTCATCAAATTCTTTATTAACATTAATGCGAGTTGTAATTTCTTCTTCACTAATCCTTGCATCTCTGCTTTTCATACGTTTGCGTTGAGTTTCTTCATCAACATCAAAACCGAATGATAAAATCTTCACTCCGCTCAGATATTTAATAATTTGTCTCGTTCCTTCTGGATTAGTTTCTAATATCCCAACACCACCAGATTTTAGTTTCCTTAACTCACTCTTACAATGTGAATATTTTGTTGTACCAAGAGAAACCTCCTCAAATATTTGTCCTTCATTCCTCAATCGCATATGTTCCTCCACTGAAATATAGTGATAATCTTCACCTTTTACTTCTCCAGGTCTTATTGCTCTAGTTGTTGTTGATACAATGCGTATCACGGGGTGTTTTTTAAGTAAATTTACAATATTCTCATTTGTACTACACAAGAACCTTGATTTATGAAAGTTTTTTCCAGAAGCAGATTTACCCACAAGATTTATAATAATAGTTGTCATTTATATATGTAATTGTTTATGAAACAAAAAATATATCCCTTAATATCTCATCTTGTTTCACAACAATATATTTATATTTTTCAGTCGTGTGCTTCATGTAATCCTCAAATTTCTTTTTACTACATAATGTAGAACAATTATCTCTCCAAAAATTATTGATATCTATTGAATTTAACTTGAATAAAATAAAAGTATTAGCAATGTTTCTGATGGAACGACGAGGAAGTTGAAAGTACGATTGACTAAGATAAATACAATTACAAGAAGAATGTCTCCCTCTTGTGTAGTAGCTGTCCATTACCGTTTGGTTTCTCTCATTAACACAATCATCAAAGATAACGAGGTTCTTTTTTGATTTATCCAAATCTTGGGGAGACGGTATATCATCCGTATTATCACTAAGAATACAAGTTATAAGATTTGATTTCTTTTTACATCTCTGTGTATCACAAAATAGTTGAATTATATCTTCAATGTTATAATCATTTAGGTTTTTTGACGTTTAAATAAACCGATTATATCTTCTTTTTGAAGACCAGCATTAAAACCTTGTGAGAGTAGTTGATACTCTGGTTGAAAACTCGACTTTGTGAAAATTATTAAATTGTCATAATCTAAAAAGTTGGGAGTGAGGAGCATTTTTAAAAGTAAGCAGGTTTTTCCACATCCACTTGAACCAACTATGAGACATCTTAATGAATTTGGGAGATTTTTATGGTTGTTAAATTTTATCTTATTTTCCCAAATAGGTAAAAAATCATTCATTTATATATTTGAAAAACAGGTTATTTAATTTATTATTGGCTTTTTTAGAAACTCTATATTTTATCCTAAGTTCAGGTTTAATTTCAAGATAATCCATTATTTTATTTATACAATATCTTGTGTTGATATTTCCCTGAAAATTACATCCATGAATAATATACAACAACAATCCTTTGAACATTTCTCTTATACGTTCAGTTTCTTCCCTTGTAAGGAAAGGTGTGTTATCATCCTCATACTTTACATTCATTTCTCTAATCAATCTTGTAAAGTAATTCATTTTTGGTGTAAATCTAAAAGAATTATTTTCCTTTTTATATTTTTTATTATCATTAATTAGAAGATAATCACAGAATATACATTGTTTATAGGCTTTTGACTCTGTGTTTAATCCCCGTCTTTCACACGCAGGACAATTCTCAAATTTGTCAAATGGAGAATCAGGAAAGTCTAGCATATTTATAAAGTAAAACTTTACTTAAACTGAAATTCATCTATACTTTCAGTTGTATATTACCATCGATATCGATATACTTTTTTTCATTATCAGATTCAACGACAACATTTTTTATATTAAAGGTAATTTTAAAATTATCGTTAACTACTATTGAACGAAATGTCATTTCACCTGATATATTAACATCCTTTATTTCATCAGGATTTACATCTTTAGGGTTGTTGAAAAAAATACAAATTTCTCCTTGCATATTACAGATGGTCTTATCTTTTCTTTCTAAAGCTTCATCCATAAGGTTTTTGTTCTTTGATACTTTTTCTTGTTTCATTGCTTTTTCTAGTTTTGAATATATTACTAGAAGGAGAGGAGAAACTTTTGTTAGAGATACTTTAATTGATGTTCTACCAGGTATACTAAAAGCCCTTCCACTGAAGGAAATTGAAGAACTCATATTATTTACCATAATAGTTTTTATCCAATAGTTGTTATATTTATCTTTGTTCAATTTTACATCCTTGACATATTTCTCAGTATCTTTAACAGATGAAGAGATTGATTGAAACTTGTCTTTTGTGTCTTGAAACATTGTATTTATTAAGTGAAAAAGTTGGAGGATAAAATGTTTTTAAGCACAGATTCACCTATAAATTAAACGAAATTTTCATCAAGAAATCAACATCTTAATCAACATCTTCAATCACAAAAACACAAGAAAAATGAGTTTAAAGTAAAGGGAGACTATTATATTAAAAACACTGATGGGGCATTTAAAGGGCATATAAAAATAAGGATTTTTCAATTTGGAGAACCCGGTCCATCATCAATAGCTGAATCAATTGAAATAGTGAAACCCGATGTTGAAAAATTTATTAAAAAGACATTATTTTTTTTTTTTTTTTTTTTTTTTTTTTTTGTATACCTTGGTCGAGGCTCGTATGAGAGCTAACACACAACTCACAGCAAGGAGGCATGAGACAAGAGGGGCAGGAGTGGAAGGGACAAAACAGTGGGGAACAGACACATTAGGTGAACTGTGGAAGGGAGAGGGATGGGGATGGGACGGGGAACATGGCGAAGAGAAGATGGACATTACAGGGACTTTCAGGAAGGAAAGCAGGAGAATTGAAGGAAGTGGGCTTGGGTGGATTATCGGGGGTAGAAAAGATCGAGGATTTGGATGGGGGAAGATAAGAGGTGGTGGTGAACAGCTGTTTTGAAAGCCTGGAGGGAAGAATGGGAAAGAATAGAGTGAGGAAGTTTATTCCAAAGGCGGGAAAAAAGAGGAATGAAAGAGTAAAGATGAGCAGTGATTCGTGATTTTGGCAGTTTTACCAGAAGGGGGTTGTTGGCGGACCTTGAGCGCCCTGTGGAAATGTGGTGGGGACAAATCGCAGAGAGAGCAGGGGGGGCAAGGCTGGAGAGGAGTCGGTAGAAGACAGAAAGACCACCGACCAACCTGCGGTGATTGAGTGAGAGGCCCAAAGACTCAGCTTCATTGCGGGAGATGCCAATGATCTTAAAAGCCCTGGTTTCGACAGCGTGAAGCCGAGAAAGGTGGGAGGCAGGAGCACCAGCCCAGAGGGGAGAGCAGTACTCCATCAGGCTACGGACAAAAGCTTTGTAAGTGGTCAGGAGCTCAAGAGGGCCGAGGAAGGACTTTGCACGACGGAGGATTCCCAGTCGGCGACTGGCTTTTGAGGCAAGGTTGGAAATGTGACTTTCCCAGGAAAGGTCATGGCAGATAGTGAGACCCAGAAGCTTGAAAGAAAAGACTTCTTCCAGAGGATTGTTGAGAAAGTGGATGGGGGGGTTTTCTAAACGGTCCTTTCGAAGAGACATAGTGAGAGTGTGAGATTTGTGTGGATTGAAAGACATGTTCCACGTGTTGGACCAGTTTGTGATTTTATCCAGATCTGCAGTGAGCGAAGAAGCTGCTGCTTGCCGGTCTGAGGGATGACAGATGGTACGGCAGAGGGTGGAGTCATCGGCAAAGAGAAATAGAGGATTTTCCAGAGAGTCCGAGAGATCATTGATTAAAGATTATTGATTAAACATTAAAAGAAATGAAAA
>NW_028222755.1:15000-27000 GCF_056783735.1 Eptatretus burgeri | reverse complement strand
TGTCCATACAGCCACAGCTGACGCTCACAAACAATGCAGGTAACAAATCTCATTTGAGTCGACCTCAGCAACCGCTCGTTGGACACAAAGTCTGACCAGCGATAGCCAATGATTCTCCGAAGAGACCTGGTACCAATGGAATTGTCTCCATCTCAGATCCCTTGTCAGAGTCCAAGTCTCATATCTGTAGAGCAAGATTGGAAGCACCAAGAAGCTGGACTCAGGCTTTCGTCCTCCTACACAGGTACTGACTAACGCCACACCCCATGATTCAGTGAATCCATGACACCACAGGCCTGACCCAGATGTCCATTGACCTCTGGCTCACAGTCAGCAGAGATATGAATATCACTACCAAGGTAAGTGAATCTCTCCATGTCCTCAACATCCTCACCACAAACAGGTACAGACAGGATAGCAGCATCCAAGATGTCATTGAAAGCCTGGTTCTTAGTTTTGACCCAGGAAACCCGTAATCCCATCGGCTCTGACTCCTCATTCACCTCCTCAACAGCCCCCAAAATGATATCCAGAGTCTCCACAAAGATGACTGCATCATCTGCGAAATCAGTCAGAGATCTTGACATTCCCAAACGATGCACCACAGCTTGAGCTCTCTGACATCCTCCCCAAATCCAGTCCATACAAGTGCTGAAAAGTGTGGGGGCCAGTACACACCCCTGACAGACTCCAGTAATAACTGGAAATAAGTCTGAGATGGTACCACCACATCTCACAGCACTCTCAGTCCCAGAGTATAGTTCAGACATCACATTGATCAGTTTTGGTGGCACCCCATGAAGACCAAGAATCCTCCAGAGGGCATCCCGATTCACTGAATCAAATGCTTTACACTTTACAGAGACACAAAGTGCAACTTTTAAAAGAGGAAGAGGTGGCACAAGATTGCTTGAATGTTATCATGCTTATGATGTTTGTGTTTGAATGAGAATAAAAATATGCAATATGAAGTGTTGTGTTAGAATATTTCCATCAGCTGTTGTGGCGTTTATTTACCCCAAATATGTATGCATAATTGGCTGGCAGTTGTGTTCATCTATATTATTATTAAGCTTTGAAATATTGTCCATCAGGACAGTCTTCAGTGTCAGATATCGTGCAGTGGATGTAGAATATCTAGACTTTCAGAAGGCATATTTGATAAGATGCCACACCAGACTGGTCAAGTGGAAACATGGGTTGGAAACTTTTGGAGTTGTGCTACATATAGGTTGTCGCACGATTACTAACAACCTGGAAATGCAAAAGTTCCAAGAACACTTATGTATATCAATTAGTACATGATTCAATATAACTTTAGATATTTTTAAATTTATTTCACAAATTTAATGAATGTAATGCACGGCATTTTGTGTGGCGGCATTGTGAAAGCTGCCAAGGTCCGATGAGGGCACAAGTCAAAATGTCAGAATACGATGTTGTTCTTTATCAATCGCTGAGAACATGCCGAAGTAATGATTCACTCCCTTGATCTCTGTAACCGTCTTTACCTCCAAACTCTGTGTACCTTGAGTGGCTGTTTGTGCTCTTTTCTGATTCGCTGTACTTTGGCCTTGCCTACCGGAATCAACATTGTATAGACTCTGCTCCACTCCTTTCCCAGTGGTAGAAAGCAGTTATTTGATTTAAAGCTTTGAGAAAAGTTATTCCTTCCCAGATGAAAGGCAATTTCTCTTTTATCCTGCCTGTACAATCATCTCCCTCACTCGTCTCTGCTTCGACACATAAGGCTTGGATTTGGGCATAAATTTGAGAGTTTCATTGATGGAGATTTCTCCCGTATGTGCGCACGTACGCATTAAAGATTCTCTTTTGTATGCTGAAAATGAGTGGAAATTGAGTTTATTCCACCACAGGGTGAATACAGGTGCAAACTCTCAATCATAAAGTGGAAGGTAAAACTGAGGATGAAGCATAAATGGAACAAAAGTGAAATAATATAAAAATACAGAGGGGGGTGCATGAGCAGAATGTGGGGTTGGGGGAGAGTAGGGTTAGGGGAGGACACATGGTGTGGATAAGATGGATAGAGAAGCAAACTCTCCGAAGGAAAAACTGGAAATTTGGAAGGAGGTGGGGTTGGAGTTCAGGGAGTGGTGGCCAACCAGAGGAGAAAACAATGGTTTTGGATGGCAGATGATCTATGATGGTGGTGAACAGCTCTCTTGAAGATTTGTTGGATGGAAGAATGAAATTGGAGAGAATAAGAATCGTTGGATACACAGGCTGGAAAAAAGAGGAACATATGAATATAGTTGAGCAGTGATTCTAGATATTGGGAGTTAATGGTGGACTGCATACAACCTGCAGAAACCTCGGGGGCCAGGGGGAGGTTGGGGGGACAAGGCACAGAAAGGGCAGAAGTTGGTAGAAGACAGAGAGACCATCGATCTGTCTGTGGTGTGAAAGTCATAGGCTCATAGACTCAGTTTCATCTAAGGAGATTCCAATGATTTGGAGAACTTGGTGTCCATCGCATTAAGATGTGTGAGGTGTGAAGCAGGGGTGCCAGCCCAAGAGCAGAGAGCAACCAGCTGTCGATTGAGCTGTGGATGAAAGTATTGTGGGTGCACATGGATTTAAGTGTGTCAAGGAAAGACTGAATTATGGAAGATGCCAAGTCGAGAGCAAGCGATAGAGGCCAACTGAGATATGCGGTTTCCTCATTAAAGATTGTTGGGGGATGAGGATGATATGTGCACACACCTTCAGGGTTTTCTTCCCTTCGGTGTGTGTATGTTGTATGTGGAGATGGACTCAGCCTGTCCTCAAACAACTACAACCAAACTTTGAGCTTCATGAGTGGATGAACGTGCAGGTTAGCTATCACTCAAATAGGATCTTTGGCAAGAGGTGTCTGACTTCTGAGTGGTGTTTTTGAAACTTGTATTTCAAACAAGGAGATACAAAGTCAATGAGGAAGTTTACGATTACTTGCAATGCACAACTCCGATTCCCGTAAGTCGTTATTTCCACCGCCCAGTGTCCCAGCCCTGCCAGCACAACTGACGCGTGTTCACCTCGTCCTTCGGGACTTGATTCTTCGATTCCCGTCGCGGTGTTCTCTTGTACGATGGCCTATCCAGATGATTAAAGAGCTCAATGTAATTCTTTCCCAATACATAATCTTAATGAGTTTTAATCAACCTGATTATAATCGGCTCCATGTGTTGACAACCGCTCTGGACATTAACACTTCGTTCACTCAGCGTTAAATCGAGCACGGGGGCGATGGAAACACACAGCTCGTCCCGTATCACCTGTCTCTGCACATCGCTCTCGTGGGTTTATATAGTATCACAGAACAATCCCGTGTGTTCCAGCAAATGCGATTATAGTCCATTGTGGAAGTTTCGTTCGAGAATCTTACCAGGCCGTTTACAGTACAATACCACCATGTACAGTCAAATTAGCTCATTACATCAAGCAGTTTATATTACAATTTACCGATCCGTGCTACATGAAACTGAAAACGTGTAACCGTCAATTTTAATCGTTCATTTATATGCATTCAGGATTATTTAAATTTACCACATCTAGCATTTAACTGACAAAGATCATGGCTGATGTTTGAGTGACTGAACTTCAAGAGGTTTGTTGAGGGAGTAGTTGGTAGTTGTTTTTTTTTTGTACACCTTGTCGAGGCTCGTATGAGAGCTAACACAACGCACAGCAAGGGGGACATGAGACAAGAGCGGCAGGAGTGGGAAGGACAAAACAGTGGAGAACAGAGACATTAGGAGATCTGTGGAAGGGAGAGGGATGGGGTGGGAAACACGGGTATACAAGGGACATTACAGGGACTTTCAGGAAGGAAAGCTGGGAATTTGAAGGTGGTGGGGTTGGGGTGGATTAACGGGGGTAGAAAAGATCGATGCTTGGATGGGAGACGATAAGAGGTGGTGGTGAACAGCTGTTTTGAAGGCCTGGAGGGAAGAATGGGATTGAACAGAGTGAGGGAGGGAGAACCGGGCCCAGAACACTGCTTTGAGGAACTCCAGCCTGTACAGGAAGAGGGGATGAAAGAACTCCATTTAGGGCCACACGTTGACTGTGACAGGAGAGGAAATCTGCGAGCCATGAGTGGAGATGGCCTTGGATACCATAGGAAGAGAGTTTGGTGAGCAGAGCAGGGTGCCAGACTGTGTCAACAGCACGTGAATTGTCTCGGGATATGGCTCTTATTTCATATCCGGCATTGATGACCTCCATCCATTGTTGGGAGAGTAGAAGTAGCATATCCAGGGTGGAGTGACCTAGTCTAAAACCAAATTGATGATTGGAAATCAACCAATTGGAAAATATGAAGGATTTAATGTCTGAAGCGATGATGTTTTCATGTTATCGCCAAGATAGAAGAGGTTAAAAATGGGGAATGGGGGGGGAGGGGGGTTGGGGTGTTGGAAAATCGCTCAAGCATCACCTTTTTCAATGGGGATCTTTCCCCACTTTGCTCTCATATATTTTAATGAAGCTTTGTTTGACACGAACAATGCCAATATAATCATTTATTGTTTCCAATCATATTGTTCAAAATATGGTATTTCAATTGAAATAAAGGCATCATCTGATAAAACTTTTATGATCTGTGATTTCACGTTTTTACAATTGTTGAATATTATCAAGACAGTCAAAGTTTATTGAAAATTTCGTTGCTCACAAGAGAATTTTGGAATAACATTTCAGCTTTCACTGCACAGAAACAGGAAACAGAGGTGAGACACTTGTTGGGACTGGGTGAGGATATGAAGTAATAGCAATGAAATGCTCACTTGTGGTAGATTAAAATCAGACTGGTCACAGATGTGTCATATATCTCGTATATCCAATTATTTACCAGCAAGAAAAAGTACTGAACATTATTTCCTTACTTTGTTGATGGGAGAGGAATTTTGTTGATATTGATGGGTCATCAGTGCTCGGCTTTGATGGCGTTCCACAGTCATGAGCCAAACATTTACAGACTTTCCCACACGTGTCCCCATTCAGCTATCTTCTCACCCATCTTTTTCTCCCATCTGTGTCTTGTCCACTGTGGACACACAAATTGAAACAGCAACGATTACCGATTCACACCTCACTTCCTCTTGCATCACGCTGCATGACATTTTGCAACTCCCACTCATGCACCATAACACCCCCTGTTTTCTTCCCTCTTCCCCCTTCCAAAGCGATTGGGTTGTGTCGGTCTATCGACCATGCTTGGTGCAACAAAGTCGCCTACACCTTAACTGCTTCGCTCTTTCTGGACTCTCTGGCTTCCTCGGGTATGTGTGTTTGATGGTGCCTGTTATGTGTAACATAAGTTAAGATTGCAGAAGTTTATCTTGGGGTAACTCTATTCTGTCTCTTTTATAAATAACTATTTTCTTTTGCTGCACCCACAAATTTCTTGCTTTCCCCCTGTTGTGCATAATTTTGTGAATAAACACTTTTTTTAATGTACTACATAACCTTTCTCGCCTGATTTGTAATAAAATGCTTGATACAAATGTAACCAGCCCGTTTCGTCTTTTCATTCATTGGTTCAGCATGGTCCGTACATTGGCTTGTCTGGGAAGTTATACCCCACAAAATTGCTCTTGTTAGCCATTGTACACTCACTGTATCACTCGGCAGTAATCCGAGTGTGCATTGATGGCATGTGACCCTAATTGACCGGCCGTCCACATGCAAGGTATCACCCCAAGTAGTGCAACCCTACCCAGAGTGGCCATGCCAATCGGCGTTCATGGTTGCCTAGCAACCTGCAGGTGCATGAGTTCTCTGTGCCCAGCAGCTTCAGGACCAGTTGTTTGAGAGGAGCCCAAGCGCTCTCCTGAGTGGCGAGCCTCAAACCCCGAGTCCATATCAATATATTTGCCATGAATAAGGTGACATCATCAGTTCATTTCTGCTCAAAACTTTCTTATTTTTCCATCCATTGTTTTCAAGCATCTTCATGAAACTTCATTAAATCATCAGCAACCAAAGGAAGATCTTTCTCCACCTATTATCTTGGGGACAAACTGAATCATCTCAAATCAAATACCATTGTAGCACATATCTCAAAATGTTGTAGACAGATTTGGGCGAAACTTGGTGAACAGGTTGGGTGTATAACAAGAACAAATTGATTTGATTTTATTGAAGATCCGGATTTGAGAAATTTTTAAAATTTCTTTCAGTGATTCTCCACCATTGAGAGAAAGGGCAATGCCATGCTGAAAGGTGAACTTCCGTCCCAATTTCAGCTTTCTTGCAGAGGTGCGCAGGTTTTCCTCTGGGATTTTTCTGTATTTTGCTCCATCCATTTTTCCTTCTATCCTGGCAAGTGCCCCACTCCTTGCTGATAATAAAAATCCCCATAACATCATGCTGCCACCACCACGCTTAACAGTAGGGTTGGTGTTGTTTGGGTAATGTGTTGTGTTGGGTTTGTGCCAAATGTAATGTTTTGCATTTCAGCCAAAAAGTTCCATCTTGGTTTTGTCAGACCACAAAACTTTTCTCCACATGGCTTCACAATCTTCAGAGTGGATTTTTGCATAACTCACACGGGACTCAAGGTGGGCATTTTGAGTAATGGCTTCCTTCTTGCCCTCTTCCGTGCAGGCCAGACTCGTGGAGTGCTTGGGATAGTGTTGTCACATGCACACAGTGACCAGTGTTTGCCATAAAGGTATGTAGCCCTTTGAAAGTTGCTATTGGCCTCTTGGTGGCCTTTCTGATCAGTTTCCTCCTTACTTGGTCATCCAGTTTGAAGGGAGGGCCTGATCTAGGCAGGGTCTTGGTCATACCATCGGCCTTCCACTTCTCAATGATTGTCTTGACTGTGCTCTAACGGATATTCAAGGCCTTTGAAATATTTTATATCCATCTCCTGATCTCTGCCTGTCCAGAACTGTATCCCAGAGGTCTTTCTAAAACTCCTTGGTGTTCATGGTTGAGTCTTTGCTGTGAAATGCACTACCTTGCAGAGGAAACCTATAGGAACAACTGATTTTATTCTGAAATAATCAGAATCACAACAATTTAACACAGGTGGAGGCCAATTAACTTGATGTGTGATTTTGAAGATGATTGGTTACACCTGAGCTCATTTAAAATTGTTATTATAAGGGGGGTGGACAATTATCCATCAAGATATTATAGTTTTGTATTTTTAATTAATTTTCTGAAATTTGTAGAATTTGTTTTTCACTTGGAAGTTGTGGGTTACGATGTGTAAATAGAGGTGGGAAAAAGTCTGATTTCATGCTATTAAATTCCAGGCAATAAGGCAATAATAGGTGGAAATTTTGAAAGGAGGTGCAGACTTTCTATCGGCACTGTATATCGCATGATATTTGAAAACATTGTGGACGGATTATGACAAAACTTGGTGGATGAGTTGGGTAGGTGACAAGAAAAGCCGATTAGATTTTGGGTCAGGTCTGAATCCAGATCCGGTCTGTCGGTGGGATTCAAAACCTAAACTTTTTAGCCTGGTGGAGGTATGCATCCTACTGAGTGCTGTTGTAGTTTTATATTGTTTCACCTCCTTCCACTTTCCTCCTTTCTTGGGTCTCTTAGGGGATGTGTAGGTGGAGTGTGCTTTGTGTACAAACATTTATAAATGGTTTGTGATCAAAGTGAGTGTGCGTAGTGTAACACTGTGCGCAGTGTGTGTGTGTGCATTTTGTGGTGAAGCAGTGTGCTGGTGTTATCTTGGCAAGTTTTGTGGCAATGTTTGTGTGCTTTGTCGGTGTTGTCTGCTGGCCATTTTTCCTCCTTTCTGATTTCACCATCCCATTCTTCACACATTTATAAGCAGATTGTTTTGTGTTGGTTTTTTATTCCTCACCACCAGAGAACTGTCATTTGTTCCAATGAGGCTTCAATATCACCTCTGCCACAGCACATCATTGGTGCCACAGCACATCATTGGTGCCACAGCACATCATTGGTGCCACAGCACATCATTGGTGCCACAGCACCAAATCTGTCATTTGCATTCCTCCTCCCCACTTAGCTCCTCCTCCTCCTCCTCCTCCTCCACCTCCTCCACCTCCTCATTCCTTCCAACATCAGTACTTTATGCGATCTCCATGACACCAGAACACATCGTTGGAACTTGGAACGTCATTTTCTTTACTGGTTTGACCATCTCCTTGGCCTTCACCTTCCAAGCCTCAAGCAACAATTGCTGATGTTTTTTTGGATGTAACACGAACACCCATTGTTAGGAAGACTATTTGGGTGTTTTTTTTGGATGTAACGCTAACATCCAATGCAAGGAAGACTCTTTGGGTGTTTTGTGGGTGTCATGCCAACTCCAGTACAATATGGAGTCTCGACATGTATCCCCTAAATTTAAAAAGTGTGACATGAACACCAGGGGTGTGTTCCATTAGTAAGCAGCTTGATATCGCTTGCCAGGTGGCTTGCTTCCTTCAAAGCACTCAAACAAGCAATGTCGTCACCACTTAACATAGTGATCTCCATGGAAACCATGCTGTCGTGGAACTTAAACAAATGCTGTTTGTGATGTCATTTTCAGTTTTCCTCGATCCTCTTGTGACACCTTCCCAAAACAAATTTATGGTGCGGGAGAGGGGATGCATGTTTGTAGGTCTTACAATTTGAGGATGAAAAGAAGAGTAACAAATAAATAATGAAATCTACAGCTCTGGAAAAATTAACAGACCACTGCAAAATTATCAGTTTTTCTGGTTTTACTATTTATAGGTATGTGTTTGAGTAAAATTCTATAATTCTATAATATAGTTATTCTATAAACTACTGTCAACATTTCTCCCAAATTCAGAATAAAAATATTGTCATTTGGAGCATTTATATGCAGAAAATGACAACTGGTCAAAATAACAACAAAGATTCAGTGTTTTCAGACCTCAAATAACACAAACAAAACAAGTTCATATTCATTTTTAAACAACACAACACTAATGTTTTAACTTAGGAAGAGTTCAGAAATCAATATTTTGTGGAATTTGAGAATGAACAAATATTTATAGGTTCAATAAGTGAGCTAAACAATATGCATTGGTTATTTGAAAAAAAGTGCTCCGAGGTTAAAAGGGGAGGCTATTAACATCTCCATTCACTTACATGTTTTAGATATTTCAACAGGTTGGGATAAAAAAAGGGGTTTATTTTTTAGGGAAAAACATATGAATTGCTGAGAATCCCCCATTCATTAACATGGGGGAAAGTGAGCCAGAATCAGCATATCCACCGTACTAGCCACACTTTTCAGCTCACGATCACAAGCGAATGATCAAAAATTAGGGGAGTTAAAAAGTGAAAGCGCGGCACGGAGTATTGGCTCTGCAGCCCGAGGTGCATCACTGAACATGATTGGTCCAGTGCTATCACGTGCCAACCACAGAAGAGACCGCCACCACCACCGATGCCACCTGTCCATGGGACGGATAATTATCTACTTGTATATACATTGGCAAAACTGTTGTTGATTTTATTAATACCAAATTATTTTATTTGCTGATACCTCATTATCCCCACCAAGTGGATACTTTTCTCCCTCATGAGACTGTTTTATGCCGTTCTTTGTAAACCTCATTATAACTGGGATGTTGAAGTGTGTATGACATGGCATTGTAACCAACATTTCTCTATTTTTAGAATACATTGCCGTTTTACTTCAGGACTAGCAAATACCACCCATCGCTTCACTTACGGGAAGACGAAGGGTGGGGTGGGGGGGGGAGGGCAAGAAAAAGACACATGTTGGAGAGAACAAATAAGACCGGTCGCTTTGATAAAATAAAAGCAAAGAATACCAAAGTTGACCTTGCTTTGATATTTAACCCCCCGGGGATCTTTGACTGGTCGAGGGTTAAACGTGACCATCACCGCCGCGCCTCAACACATTGCGCCATTTCCTGTGTGTTTTGTATTTTACGGCGATGGCCCCGCTTCACACAGGAGCGACAAAGGTTTCATAGGCATGAACTGTGTCCTCCTGAACCAGATTGAAAACCAACTCAAGTACAGCTCAATGACTGAGATCGTAAGCATGGGTGGGGGGGGGGGCAGCTTGCAGTCTTTGCTGCTGTTTGCTTCTCGTCTTGCCTCTTGATGTTGGGGAGTTTCTGCTGCCTTCAGGCACAATAATTTCAAATGAGTGTAACAGTAAAGCTCATTTTGTGCAGTATTTGTAGTATAGCTTGAGTGAAGTTCTTCTGATGGAATCTGCAGATGAGTTTGGGAAGCTGGTACAAGTGAAACATGTTTTTTTTTTTTTTTGTATACCTAGTCGAGGATCGAATGAGAGCCAAAAGGAACGATAAAGGTTTGTTGTAAAAAAAACGAATGGGATTTTTGATGAAAGAAATCTGAGTTGATGAGGTGGAGAAGATTGTGGTCAGAGCTCAGGTCAGATATTTTTTGGATGAATATTCGAAGTTAATCCAGATGATGGCAGGAGCTGAAGGGAAGGAGGAAAAAGTGAAAAATATCGTTGGAGTGTCAATGTGTTTGCACAATAATGAAGTCACACGTGATAACTGCAGCAAACACTGAGAGTCAATGGATACAGTTCCCTTCATGTGTGACAGACATGATTGGCATTGATTGCACAGATCAGTGAGAGACCTCACCTGCCTGATGTATTTAATTGAATTATTAAAGTCTCTTCACTGAGTATTATTAAGTTCTTGTCATGCTATTTTAAACAAGGAAGTGACAGATTTAAAAACTTGGACTCAAAAAGTGTGTCAATTATATATTAAATAAAGTCCTTCGAGTGTAAACATTACCTGAAGTTCTGGAGACTGTGTTTTTTATTGGAAACAACTTGGATCAGCCATCTGTAAGAGTCTCTGTCTTCGTCTTGCATTCCTGGAGCACTTGGGAGTGATGATGGATTCACTACCAAACATCTCATCCTCTGCTCCAGCGGCCATAAATATGACTTCTTCCTCTGTTGCGCACACATCAACAAAAGCAAGTTAAAATCATTCAATCGCACTGTCATCATAATCTCAATCATTATCAAACTTTTCACCACAATCCTGGAATGGAGATCTATCTATCCATATCTGTATCGATATCTCTCTCTGCTCCTCCCTCTCCCTGAACCATGATGAAATGCTTCTTGGGAGGCAGCTCGAGTCACCCCAAGCTGAGAGAAAGTGGGATTGTAAAAAATTTGGTTTTTCAAACAATTCATTTGAATGATCATCCAGGTGTACACAATGACATGTGTGGATACTTTAAGAGTTTAAGTCATGCCAGACTTCCACCAATTGGAAGATTTATTTTGGGCTTGTCTGGCTCAGAGTGCAGCAAAATATTTGTCTGTTCTCAACACTTGTGACGCACAGAAAAAAGGCACACGGTGCAGGTGAAGAACGTGGAGTTCAAACAAAGTTTGGAATAATTTGTCATGTAAGGCAAGAATCTTGGAAACTTACGTTCTGAACGATATCGCTTCATGTGAGGTGGTGGAGGAGGGAATCCGCACCGCTTCCGAGGGACCTTTGAAAAAATAGAAAAATGAAAGATTAAATGATGAAACCTCATTCAGGAAAGAGTACAGAAGGAAATGCAGTGATGGAACAAGTAATCGATGAAAAGTTGAATTTGGTGACATAATCCAATCGAAGAGAATTAAGAGTTCTTGTTTTTATCCTCCATGGCAATGACCATGCAATGAGTTACCTTTCCCTCCAAAGTGATAATTACAATGATCTCGACAAATAAGGATGTTTTTCATTGAATGAAACATTAACAGCAATGTCTACAGAAGATGAAGTGCCAAAATGCCTTTCAACTTGACGTCTCCATCTTGGGGTTGGCTATGTTTGTACCCAATATGTTCACCCCCAACTTCTCCAAAGGACTGAAGAGTGTTTACCTGTTGAACTTCCTGAATATGATGTGGCTCCTCAACACCATCATGCTGCTGCTGTTGCTGCTGCTGCTGCGGCTGCTGCTGCTGCTGCTGCTGCTGCTGCTGTTGCTGTTGCTGTCCGT
>NW_028222755.1:0-10000 GCF_056783735.1 Eptatretus burgeri | reverse complement strand
AGCAATTTAGCGGAGAAGCAGAAGGTGTGGAAGAAGTATGGAGAGGCATTTAGGGGAATTGAGGATGTTTTGTATGGAAGGACGTCAGGAGAAGGTGCATCGTTGAGGGATAGAAACCGAGAATGGTGGACGGAAGAAGTAGCGAAGGCAGTTGGTGAATGGAAGGAGGTTTGGAACAGGATGGAGAAAATAAAGGATAGAGGGAGGCAACCAGGTGTAAAGTTGCTGCACCTTTTTTGGTAAAAGAAGAGAGCAGCAACGAGAGCTGTGGATAAGGCAAGGAATATGAAAGAGGTGTACAATAAGTTTGAAGAGGAGGGTGGGAAGAAGATGATCTATCAATTGGATCGTTACAGGGATGGGGATAGTGAAGACATGATGGGGGAGGTGGTGGGGGTGGTGATTTTGGATGGTGGCGGGAGGCTTTTGACAGAGAGTGGGGCAGTATTGAAGGTGTGGAAAGGATATTTCAAAGAGCTGTTGAACTGTGGAGGAAGCAACGGCAATCTGCAGCTCCTGTTATATAGAGGGGAAAGTGGAGTTGGTGGAGATCATCGAGGAGGAGGTGTGGACAGCATTGGAGATGATGAAGAAGTATAGAGTGCCAGGCAGTAATGAGGTCTTTCCAGAGATGATAATTTCAGCAGGAGAAGTTGGATCAGTTGCACAAGGAGGATGTTGAATGGATGTAAGAGAGAGGTTTTGGAGGATTAGAGGACAGGGTTAATTGTGCCGAAATGGCAGGGGAAGGGAGATGTTCAAGATCCGGGAAGTACAGGGGAGTTGCACTCTTAAATCATGTCATGAAGGTGCTGGAGAGTATTCTGGAAGGGAGGACAATGAAGAGTGTGGAGGTTGTGGAAACTGAAATATGAATTGAATTTATAATAATGTAAAAATTGAAAATTAACTTCGTTTTGTGCTTTGAGAAAGAATTTAATAAATATTTGCTAAGAAAACTAGTAAAGAACATAATACACACATTTTGCTGATGTAGTTGTAAACAACCTTGTTAAACCTTTTCTGTCTGGTGACCATCTCAGGCAGCAACAAGAAATCTCCCCCCCCCATATCTAAAACAGACCAATTATCCTTGTATGTTGTAATTTAAAGTCCACAAAGTTCCATCTGTTGTCTCGAAGTACCCTGGTAAAACTGTACATATACACTCAATATTCTATGTAGAATTGTCTTCCGCTCACAACATCGTTGAGAGGCGAAGCATTAAAAGCTTGAATTGAACGAAAGTTTTTTCTGTCTTGAGGTGGCGAAAATTGCTTCCACAAGATGGAGATCAGAGAGGAGCAGCACGGGTTTCGAAAGGGGAGGGGCTGATGAATGGGATGTTCACGCTGAGAGAGCTGGTGTGGAAGAGGTTGGAGGTGCAAGGTGAAATGGCATTGGGATTGGTGGACCTGGAGAAGACCAACGACACTTTCCCGAGACAGATGGTGATGACGACACGGAGATGGATGGCAGTGCTGGAAGCAAAAGTTAAGTTGGTGGAAGGAATGTACAAGGGAACGAAGGGAAGAGTTTTGGTTTGTCGTCGGATGTCTGTAGAGTTCAGTGTGAACATTGGTTTGAGGCAGCAAAGCTTTCTCAGCCCAGTCGTCATTATCATGGTGATGGAGCTGGTAAACAGAAAGGGAAACATGAGGGATATTCTTGGGAGGTTGTCGTTGGTGGAGGATTTGACTGTTGTGGTGGAGAGTACGCATAGAGATGCAGGAAGTCCTGGGCGAGTGAAAGAAGGTATTTGGGAAGCATGGGCTGAAGATGAGTATGAAGAAGACTGAGGTGGTGTGGGTCGGGCAGCAGAGAAAAATAAATGACTATCAGGTTAGAGGGGAAGGAGATCAGACAGAGAAATAGGTTTTAGTATCTGGGAGGAACAGTGACCGGGAATGGTAAATCAGAGGAAGAGGTGAGGAGGAGGATTCAGCAGTGGGGGTGGGGAGGGGGGTGAATGCATGCAGGAGGGTGGAGGGAGCATTGCAGATAGAAAGAGGTCAAGGAAATTGAAAGGGAAGGTTCAGAAGTTATGTGTGACATAGGCCGACCTTTACAGTCTGGAAATGGTGGCAGTGACAGAGAGACAAAAGAGGCTGCCAGTCAGCAAGAATAACTGTGTCAGGAGGAGGATTGCAGGAGTGAAAAGTGGATAGATGAACTGAGGGAGGAGATTTGTGTGCAGATGAGCATGATGGAGAGATAGGCTGGACACTTGGTGTGGATGGAAGAAGAGACAATGTCAAAGAGAGTGGATAGGTTGAGGGAGCAACGTAGGAGGAGAAGAGGTCGACTGTAGTTGAGCTGGGAGGATTGTGTGAGGAGGGATTTCAGTAAGTTGAGGGTGCTTGGAGAGTGGAGAGAGTTGGTCGAGGATCGAGGGAAGTGGAGGAGTATCGTGGTGAAGCAGGGCAGCAGCTTGGTGACATTGGACCTCACCCCTTATTAAGGGAAGATGAGATGAACAAGAATACACACGAATTATGCACATATTATACATGACTGAAACGTGATTTTCCATGACACACTGCACATATTATATGTGTGTACACACACACACACACACACACACACACACACACACACACACACACACACACACACACACACACACACACACACACACACACACACACACACACATACATGCACACAGACACACACATACATACACACACATATACACACACACACACACACACACGCACACAAATATACACACACATACATATACACACACAGATATACACACAGACACACACATACATATACACACACACACACACACGCACACAAATATACACACACATACATATACACACACAGATATACACACATATACACACACATACATATACACACACAGATATACACACAGACACACACATACATATACACACACACACACACACACACACACACACACACACACACACGCACACAAATATACACACACATACATATACACACACAGATATACACACAGACACACACACACATATACACACACACACACACGCACACAAATATACACACACATACATATACACACACAGATATACACACAGACACACACATACATATACACACACACATGCAAATATACACGCAGACACACACATACATATACACACATACATATTGGTACGGCTATGGAAATTCGCAATACACCATAAAGGTTCCTTCGATCACTTATGACGCTAAGTTTATGTGCAGATAGGTCCCCACCATTGTTTCAAGAGGTTTCTTCGTGTTCACCGGGCTGCGACTCTTTGAGATAGCCGTTTTTCTTTATCTATAGTTATTTTGAGCCACCATTGCAACAAACCTCCACGCAAACAACAACCGCCACCAACTACGCCACAACGCCCACCACGCTCACACCACCCACACAACAATCACCACCATCTTCGCCATTACGCCCGCTTACGAATGCCATCCTCCGCGGACCACGGTAAGACGGTTTCCAAGTCGGAAACTGTCCGAGAAGGATTGGCAGAACAAAAGCTCTTGTGAGGCCTGTGGGGTTTTTTCCCGCCTATTTTCCCCGCACTTGGTGTGAAGGAAAGGGGGAGGGCAGCTCACCGCCGATTGGTGGATGCACAGTGTGAGGCGGTCAGGGTGAGGGAACGCCCCTTTTCGGGAACCTTCTCGAAGGAAGGTGGAGCCGAAAACGGGGAGGAGCGAAGGGAGGAGCCCCGCACTATATAAGGCGGACCGCGCGCGAGGCTCACTCTCTCTGTCGGGGTCGTGTTGGATTCTACTCACTGTCTTGGTGGACGTCATCCTCTCGCTTCATCTTCGAGCTCTCTCTTGGTGGTCGAGGTCAGGCTCTCTCGTCTTGGCGTTGGGTGACCTGTCGGTGAAGGCGCGGGCCGGTGGCGAGTCCGGGCGACACCTCGGAGACGCAGACAGGAGGCGCAGCCCTGCCGGCTGTGTGGTGCGAATCTGCGCGTCTGGCGAGGGACGCCGGAGAGAACTCACCGACCACATCATCGCAAAGGCCCAAGAGCAGGCGCGGCTTCGCTAGCTGCCGTGGGAACAAGGCGTCGCAACCTGCCCACCGTCACACCTCGATGGGGCAGGTAACCAGCACGGTCTCGCGGGCCTTTTCGGTCATCCTCAGCCCACGACCATAAAGGTTAACGAACCCCGTCTACCTCCCTGCCTATGGGGAGGGTTTTCCTGTTGTTTTTGTATGCATGCTGTGGCGCCGTGTCCTGTTAAGTAACAACTGTTCAGTGCATGTACATTCTCATTATAGTCGGTCGTATTGCTTTTGTTTTCTGTTCCTTGCCTGTAAATTACATGACTGCCTTGGCTGTAAATACATGCTTGCTTGAATAAATGTCCTTGTGTGCAACGTTTCCCGTTCGTCACGTCCTCCTTTCACCACATTGAAAGTGCCATCTTGCATCGTGGAATGAGTAGTGGGTTTTGAACACCCGAGTAAAGAAGAATCAGAACCGTCGAGGTCGGCGATAACACCGCTCGGCTATCCCTGTAGCACAGAACGAACCGCTTAAGCGGTTCATGTCCTAAGTCGACCTGCGGCGTGGTCCAACCCCTCGGTAGGTTACCCGCGCGGGTATTTAGGTATATCGACATTCGGCGATTCACCCTATTTCACGCGGGTAGAATGCGGACTGGTTTGTGGTGAGGTTAAACCGCCACCCATGACTGGCTCCTGGCGGTAGTTCCAGGAGGGTCACGACTGAATTGTCTGTCCGGTGGGCGACGCGGCTGCCATTAGAGGTACGCGGCCGATCGCACGTCAGGCGGGCCAGAATTCGTAACAATATACACACACACTAACACACATGCACGTGTTTGTGTGATTATTAATCAAAATTGAGAGCGTGAGTGTCATTTGAAGACACAATCATTATTCAAAGAAAGATGTGGAGATGGTTTCACGTGATGATTTATTGTGACCATCTCTAACATGTTTACACACTTTGGCATACCATCCCTACATCCTTCGTTATTCTATTAAAATGCTTTTTTATGACTTGAACAAATGATTTCCACACAGTTATTCACAATGTCCGACAAATTCAGTCATTTTGGGGCGAGAACTGTTTACTGGGGGGGAGGGGGGTCCACTTAGCAGGAGTGTAACAAGTACAATCTGTAACATCTGTGGTCTCAGGTCAAGTCCCCAAAAGAACCCCAAACCCTCCTCTCCCCTTTCTCCCTTCATAAACACCACTTGAGCATCCGTGATCGTCCAATCCGCGTCACGGACTTACAACCAATCAGTGCGAGCTACTGGCAAGCAGGACCAATGGCACGCCGTTCCAATCCCCCTTTCCTCTGAGAGACGGCCTCAAGGAGGAGAGGGGATGGGAGGGGAGGGGGAGAGGGGATGGGAGGGGAGGGGAGAGGGGATGGGAGGGGAAGGGAGGAGAGGGGATGAGGGGAGAGGACTGGTCGGGTGGGGAGAGAACTGGTGGGATGGCGAGAGGAGGGGTGGGGAGAGGACTGGTGGGGTGGGGAGAGGACTGGTGGGGTTGGGTGGACATCAGAGGAAGCTAAATGATGTCATTTCAACAAATAGTGTGAAGACCTTTCTTTCTTCCTTTAATTAACTCATTAAAAAGAGAAGGGAAACAAATGGTTCCTTACCAGAGATGAATACACTTTTTCCTTTTGTTCCTCCCCAATGACCGGGCATGTTTCCATGCCTTCCAAACCCTGATGAGGATCAACGTGCTGAGGATCAGGAGGACTCCAGTTTCAAAAAATTCCACACGGTCCACTTGTACTTGAACCCGTCGTGGACCGTTGTTCCGGACGATCTGTGAGCATACGGACACGAGCAGTGTTGGTACAGAAAACAAACCTGTCCAAATGTGGACAGTGAACTCGGACAAGGGAACATCCTCATGGTCAGACAGCACCTTGATGTTCAAGGTCGACAACAATAAAGGTCACATTTCCATGATGATGAGCAGGGATTATGAACTTCGAGGTCTTGAAGAACCTCAGGGTTGTTACGAGTTGTTTCGCCATTACAATCGAGTGTTTCCACACCGAACAGCCGGCTTTACATCCCTTCAAACAGAGCGGTGTTCTCTCGTGGAATCCCCTTCCTATAACAATGGAACACACGGTTTGTGGTCGGGATCTCTTGTGTCGAGACAATGGATGATAAGTGGACAAGTTCACTCCCACATTAAACTTCCTGAGATGATCCATCACGGGATGATCACGATGTGAAAATGTCTCATCACCTGCTCTCCTCTTTTGAACCTCCTCTTGCTCTACATACTGTCGTCATCAAATTGGTATGTTACTCGAGTCATCGTTTAAACCACAAACTCTTCTCCTTCCCACTTACCTGATGAGTTAAGTTTGCAGTCCAGGTGGGTGAATACGCCTCGTACACCTGTCCATGATTGTGCCGATGTAAATGGCGAGTCTCGACCTCCTTCGAGTAGAAAAACGCTAAGATTAGTCTGATAAGAGGCCACATGGCTGCTTCGAACACGACGACGATCTTCACATGAACTGGGACGACGACGAACTGTGCGTTGTACCTCTCACCCTCCTCTATGACGTCACAAAGCTTCAAAAAACGATCGAAGCCACGCCCCTTGTATTGTTGTCATGGTAACACAAAGCTTTATAAACTGTTTCCAATCTTCTTAATCCGACTCTTGTTTCTTGAAGTTAAATAATGTTTTTATGTGTAAACGAAAACATCCGTAAATAAAAGTCGGTTGGTGCAACGGAGCACAGAAATCCGTGCTTATTTCAATCTGCACACAGTACACGTTGATGAGGGTGATCGGCTCCTCCCGACACGTCACCCAGTTGAGTTGGTTGGGTTGTGTGGTTGTTGATGTCACAACACTTTCCTTCAATATTACTGGTTGTATTTCGGGGAATCCTTGCTTGTTGTTATGCTGTTGATGTTGTTGCTCGGGAAGTGACGTGGCAGAGCATCCGGTGGGCGGGCCTGTGTATGTCCGTGCCGAGGGCCTGTGTATGTCCGTGCCGAGGGCCTGTGTATGTCCGTGCCGAGGGCCTGTGTATGTCCGTGCCGAGGGCCTGTGTATGTCCGTGCCGAGGGCCTGTGTGTGTCCGTGCCGAGGGCCTGTGTATGTACGTGCCGAGGGCCTGTGTATGTCCGTGCCGAGGGCCTGTGTATGTCCGTGCCGAGGGCCTGTGTATGTCCGTGCCGAGGGCCTGTGTGTGTCCGTGCCGAGGGCCTGTGTGTGTCCGTGCCGAGGGCCTGTGTATGTCCGTGCCGAGGGCCTGTGTATGTCCGTGCCGAGGGCCTGTGTATGTCCGTGCCGAGGGCCTGTGTATGTCCGTGCCGAGGGCCTGTGTATGTCCGTGCCGAGGGCCTGTGTGTGTCCGTGCCGAGGGCCTGTGTGTGTCCGTGCCGAGGGCCTGTGCATGTCCGTGCCGAGGGCCTGTGCATGTCCGTGCCGAGGGCCTGTGTATGTCCGTGCCGAGGGCCTGTGTATGTCCGTGCCGAGGGCCTGTGTGTGTCCGTGCCGAGGGCCTGTGCGTGTCCGTGCCGAGGGCCTGTGCATGTCCGTGCCGAGGGCCTGTGTATGTCCGTGCCGAGGGCCTGTGTATGTCCGTGCCGAGGGCCTGTGTATGTCCGTGCCGAGGGCCTGTGTATGTCCGTGCCGAGGGCCTGTGTGTGTCCGTGCCGAGGGCCTGTGTATGTCCGTGCCGAGGGCCTGTGTATGTCCGTGCCGAGGGCCTGTGTATGTCCGTGCCGAGGGCCTGTGTATGTCCGTGCCGAGGGCCTGTGTGTGTCCGTGCCGAGGGCCTGTGTATGTCCGTGCCGAGGGCCTGTGTATGTCCGTGCAGAGGGCCTGTGTATGTCCGTGCAGAGGGCCTGTGTATGTCCGTGCCGAGGGCCTGTGTATGTCCGTGCAGAGGGCCTGTGTATGTCGTGCAGAGGGCCTGTGTATGTCCGTGCCGAGGGCCTGTTTGTGTTGTGTCGGACAGCGATGGTTAGTTAAATTTTGTTCCAATCACACAAAGGACGCCCCGTGTTCGGGTTTGAGCCTGTGTAGTTGTGAGGGAGCACAAACTTCTTCACCTACCATTGACAGAGGGTGCTCGTGGAGTCGGCCCAACACAGGCTTCCATGCACATTATAAAGGGCCCGAACCATGTTACCATGACGACGGAGGTCACCTCAAGTAACCCAGACACAGGTGGAGGCCAATTAACTTGATGTGTGATTTTGAAGATGATTGGTTACACCTGAGCTCATTTAAAATTGTTATTATAAGGGGGGTGGACAATTATCCATCAAGATATTATAGTTTTGTATTTTTAATTAATTTTCTGAAATTTGTAGAATTTGTTTTTCACTTGGAAGTTGTGGGTTACGATGTGTAAATAGAGGTGGGAAAAAGTCTGATTTCATGCTATTAAATTCCAGGCAATAAGGCAATAATAGGTGGAAATTTTGAAAGGAGGTGCAGACTTTCTATCGGCACTGTATATCGCATGATATTTGAAAACATTGTGGACGGATTATGACAAAACTTGGTGGATGAGTTGGGTAGGTGACAAGAAAAGCCGATTAGATTTTGGGTCATGTCTGAATCCAGATCCGGTCTGTCGGTGGGATTCAAAACCTAAACGTTTTAGCCTGGTGGAGGTATGCATCCTACTGAGTGCTGTTGTAGTTTTATATTGTTTCACCTCCTTCCACTTTCCTCCTTTCTTGGGTCTCTTAGGGGATGTGTAGGTGGAGTGTGCTTTGTGTACAAACATTTATAAATGGTTTGTGATCAAAGTGAGTGTGCGTAGTGTAACACTGTGCGCAGTGTGTGTGTGCATTTTGTGGTGAAGCAGTGTGCTGGTGTTATCTTGGCAAGTTTTGTGGCAATGTTTGTGTGCTTTGTCGGTGTTGTCTGCTGGCCATTTTTCCTCCTTTCTGATTTCACCATCCCATTCTTCACACATTTATAAGCAGATTGTTTTGTGTTGGTTTTTATTCCTCACCACCAGAGAACTGTCATTTGTTCCAATGAGGCTTCAATATCACCTCTGCCACAGCACATCATTGGTGCCACAGCACATCATTGGTGCCACAGCACATCATTGGTGCCACAGCACATCATTGGTGCCACAGCACATCATTGGTGCCACAGCACCAAATCTGTCATTTGCATTCCTCCTCCCCACTTAGCTCCTCCTCCTCCTCCTCCTCCTCCACCTCCTCCACCTCCTCATTCCTTCCAACATCAGTACTTTATGCGATCTCCATGACACCAGAACACATCGTTGGAACTTGGAACGTCATTTTCTTTACTGGTTTGACCATCTCCTTGGCCTTCACCTTCCAAGCCTCAAGCAACAATTGCTGATGTTTTTTGGATGTAACACGAACACCCATTGTTAGGAAGACTATTTGGGTGTTTTTTTTGGATGTAACGCTAACATCCAATGCAAGGAAGACTCTTTGGGTGTTTTGTGGGTGTCATGCCAACTCCAGTACAATATGGAGTCTCGACATGTATCCCCTAAATTTAAAAAGTGTGACATGAACACCAGGGGTGTGTTCCATTAGTAAGCAGCTTGATATCGCTTGCCAGGTGGCTTGCTTCCTTCAAAGCACTCAAACAAGCAATGTCGTCACCACTTAACATAGTGATCTCCATGGAAACCATGCTGTCGTGGAACTTAAACAAATGCTGTTTGTGATGTCATTTTCAGTTTTCCTCGATCCTCTTGTGACACCTTCCCAAAACAAATTTATGGTGTGGGAGAGGGGATGCATGTTTGTAGGTCTTACAATTTGAGGATGAAAAGAAGAGTAACAAATAAATAATGAAATCTACAGCTCTGGAAAAATTAACAGACCACTGCAAAATTATCAGTTTTTCTGGTTTTACTATTTATAGGTATGTGTTTGAGTAAAATGAACATTTTTGTTTTATTCTATAAACTACTGACAACATTTCTCCCAAATTCAGAATAAAAATATTGTCATTTAGAGCATTTA
>NW_028222754.1:0-27000 GCF_056783735.1 Eptatretus burgeri | reverse complement strand
ATGATCTCCTCCTTGAAGAATATTAGTGAGACAGCTGGGTCTTTACCGACAATCTTGTAGTGCCTGGTAATTCTCGGAAGACAAGTTCAGTTTATGGAGACATAGACTCTAAATACTTTGAACGCACAACTTCGGGGAAGCCTGTCTCTTGTCTTCACTTGGAGTGTCGAGATCTCATTCTTTCACCCTATTTACATCATTGTCGAGATCACCATACTTGCATCTGGCTATTTTAACCATAAGATCTCATTGCAATGAATCTCGACCATTTTGGCTCAAATGTCCTGCATAACATGTTCTTGTGTTCATTATTGAATAACGGTCTCACCTTGAGCTTTTTGTGGGTGTGAACCACAAGAATAATTTTTATTCGCTCACGGGGAAAATAATACACCAAGTGGCCATGATTTCCACTTTTCTGAATTCAAACGTTCATTTTTAATTTGATCTGACCAGTAACTCTGTATGCAATTAAATTAGGTGTGCGATGTTTGGAGTTATTTTTTATTGCTGTTTTATACTTATTTGTAATAATTAAAAAATGGGAATTAATTAAAAAATTTTATAATTCAGAACATAAATTTTTTTCATAATTCAGAACATTAATTTTTTTTCATAAAGCCTTTTCAAATGCAACAATTTTGTGATGTTTCCGAGCAATTTTTCATTTGTCACCACTCCACAAATGCATTCACATGAAGCACAATGTTGCATTTGTATGTTTACAGTATGAAAAATTGCCGATCCGTGTTTTAAATTTGCACTTTGTACAGGTGTCACGGTTTGAATAAACATTGCTATGCCACATTTATTGGTTTGTTTTGAGAATTTATTTCTCCACATTGCTGGCTCCCTCCCTCACAATGTGTTGTTGGCTCACCTGGAACGTAGTTCCAAGGAGCTTATGGGATGGCACGTCGTCTGTCCGTGTGTCTGTCCATCCACAAACATTTGCAACTTCTTTGAAGCTACACACACAATTTCGATGAAATTTCACCACAACCTTCATCACCCGGTATGTACCAAATTTTGTTCATGGCATGAAAAACATCGGGCCCGAAGAGAGTTTACGAGGGTTGCCCCTCTCCCCCCCCCCCCAAAAAAAGAGGGATCTGGTTTCTTCTCGGAAACTGCACATACAATTCTGATAAAACTTGACCACAACCTTCATCACCCGTGAAGTACCAAAGTTTGTTCGCATTAAAACAAAAATCCGGATCTAAGGCGGTCTACAGGGGAAGGGGTTGCCCCCCAAAATATGTATTTGCCGCCTTCTCAGAAACTACACACACAATTCCGATGAAACCACCACAACCTTCATCACCCATGATGTACCAAATTTTGTTCACTGGATTAAAAAAAAAAACTATAGGAATTTACTTTCTTCTCTGTTAAATATTTTGTGGGTTATCCATGCCTCCCAGTGGTTCCCTGGTTTTCTTATCCAGCCTCGATCAGGTGAGCGCCCAGGGGTATTGTCCCTAGTTTTTTTTTTTAATAGAATGCTTGCAGTATGAAAAGTAACTTTTTTTTCTAAACATCCCATTTTATACTTTAAATTTACTGAAACATTACACAAAGTTCTACATTAAACATACTGTTACAGATGTGGTCTCTGGGGGTAAAATGGGAGCTAGATTGGAATAGTTATTTCATAGTCCATGTTAGTGTAATTGTGGTGTAATTCTCAGAAATGATAAAATGTGTTGAGCACATGTTTGAACATATGTAGTCCCTTTGTCCCAGTGTCTGTATCTAAGTCCCGCTTTTCACATTTCCTATGTTAAGCTTTCCCTATTGTTTATTTGTCCTTATATGGAATTTATTCTTCAGTAAACAGCCAATTGGCACAGCCCACCAGGGTAATTGTGGGGTCAGCATCAAGGGCCTGAGATTCACGCAAAATATGGACATCTGTTGGGCAGACAAACAAGCTCATTCATTTATGAGCTTCCCCTTTTTAGAATTCTTATCTCCCGTTATAATGGAGAGGCTGGCGGTGACGGTATTCCAAGTGGAGATTTTGGATGAGGAAGACAAGGTGGAGGGAAAGGGAATTGGTCAGATGTTAAAGGGGATAAACCAGCAGCTGTCAGCTTTGACATGGGGAAAATTTGCAGTGAGGAGGCCACAGCAGAGCTGTCCTGGTGTCGGTGTGGGTAAGGAGATAACCAACCTAAACACGATATTCCCTGCAACTTGTTTTCCAAGTGCCCACTGTGATATGTAACAGAGGAAGGTGAAGCACCAGCCCATTTCCTTGAAGGTGCATGATCTGCTTGAGTTTAGGTTTAGGAGATGTGGATTACCAACCTGAGTGTGATGCTCCTTGGAATATCATCTGTGGCTTGGTCATTGAGTGCCCCCTTTAAATATATAACTGATGAAGGTGAAGTATCTTGCAAATATATATAACAAACCCATTGCTTGGAGAGTATAATCTGCTTGTGTTTGGGTTTGAGGATGAGTTGATCAGCCCCTGTTGGACTTAATCCAAAACGGGGGCTTATGGATTTGGTCTTGATTTTCGTGTCCGTGCATGCATGTGTCCGCAACCATATCTCAGGTATGTATGGACCAATTTTATTAAAGCTTGGCCCACAGACAACACGTAATAATTATACACATACACATCTTTTTCTTTGCGATGCGATCAAAGATGGCCGACTGGCAGCCATTTTAGTCGTAAAAAAAAACCCTGATGTTCAACACGTCCTCAACTATTTCTCAAACATGCATTCACAGATGTTGTTCAAACTTGGCACACAGATAATGAATGATGGCTTACATATGGACATCGTTTTTTCTGAGATTGTATCCAAGATGGCCAAGTGGGAGCCATTTTGTTCCTTAAATGTGTCCCCAACCATTTCTCAGACATGCATGGTCTGATTTTGGTCAAACTTGGCACAAGCACATTACATGATTGCATACACGTGCTCCTCACTTTATTTTGCAATCTGACCTAAGATGGCTGACTGGTAGACTGGTGGCCATTTTAGTTGTACATAAATATGTGCTCGCCCTTTAATTTCATTCAGAAAAATTATTAAAACAAAGGGGGCGATGACATTTTATGTCTTTTTAACTTGTTTAATCAAGGGTGCTCTGCAGCACAGGCATGAGGGGCGAATGGCCTCCTCAAATGACAAAGCTCCTTGTGTATCTTGGCTTTCTTGTTTGATTGGTTTAACTTGTGAATAAACTGTAAGCAAATTAATTTTTTTCTGCAATTCTTGTGCTTAAAATGAACCTAAAATCTCCTCTCCATTTAAAACGTACAAGTTATCATTCGACGGGACTGTGTCTAAAATATCAAAAAAAAAAACTTTTTAAAGCTCACTTGTCCATCTTCTGGTGTTATCCTCAAAATGGGAGTTCCATTTATAAATTCTAGCAATGTATTCCACTTTAAATTTAGGTTTTCTCAAGTTAATCCCTTTTTCATATGTACCTCCACCACCGGAGATGGGTGGAGGTTATGCTTTCACCCTTGTTTGTCTGTTTTTCTGTGAACAACATATCTCAAAAAGTTATGGATTCAGATGAAATTTGGTGGACCGGTCGGCTGTGTGACAAGGATGAAATGATTATATTTTGGTGAAGATCTGGATACCAGAAATTTTAAAGTAATTCTTCATTGAGAGATAGGACCAAAAACGATATATTGTTGTGAATCTGAAAGCCTTGAGCACTCAACATACAGGTCCTATAGAACAGTTATATTGGTAAGTATGTGTTTCCAGCTAGGGTTCCATCCCGTGTCTAATGGGTGAATAAATGTTCATGCGCTGCGGAGTTATTTTGATAGTCAGGGTTTTCTTTCATTTTTACACCCCTCATAACTACGACAATGCCAGCATCACCTTCACCCCGCTCTGGCCGACGCCATTGCCTACGTGCATGTCAGCACATATGTGGGCGGAGCCCACGTAGGATAATGTTCCTCTGCCTGTTTGGTGGGCGGAGTTCAAGGAGGAGCCTCGTGGCGGCCCCTGACCAATCAGCGTGCTACGGGTAGGGTGACCGCCGCTCAGCCAATCAGATCCCACAACAGGGAGAAAGGGGTCCACGTGACGTCACCACGCCCCGGGCCAATCGACGGACTTGCCGCTCGTTTTGGCCAATGACACGGCGACGAGCGATTCTGCGCGCTAAAACCGTCCAGTGAGGGAGAGCAGGGAGGGCGGAGGCGTCCCCCCACCAAACCTGGAGACAGGGTGAATAAGGGTGTGGCGTGATTTGGACCTCCGTGAGAGCTTGGGAGATCCTGGGAAGAAGAGCTCGGGAGCTTGGGAGATCCTGCCGGGACAAGAACCGGAAAGGGTGCGCGCCGTCTCTCTGAAGATACAGAGGAGAGGTTTGGTTTCCGGCACAAGCGCTGAGCGTAGCTTGGGAGGCCACTCGCGGCTCGCTGGTGTCTGGATTCGGCTCGCCTCTCGCTGGTGCCTGGTTCGAATCAGCTCGTAGACCACACGAGGTGGACAGGTCCGAGGCAGGCTCTGGTCTTCAGCTCGCTTTTCCCTCCGAGCTGAAGGCCTCAATAAAGGCTGTGGCCACCGTTTATTTTGTGTGTGTGTGTGTGTGTGTGTGTGTGTGTGTGTGTGTGTGTGTGTGTGTGTGTGTGTGTGTGTGTGTGTGTGTGTGTGTGTGTGTGTGTGTGTGTGTGTGTGTGGCACCAGTCTAGTAAGTAATAAATTGTATAAGTGCCTTGCTGTACATACGTGCATCTCTTTAATCGGATAACTCTGCTTCTTGCATGCCCCCCTGCCCCATTATAAATAAACCCATGTGTTAAATGTATCGGTTCGTTTTTGTATTTCTTTTATTGGTTTAACACGGTGCGTGTTGGAGAATTACCTTGGCTGTTGCCGCTGTAAAGGGACATTTGGACCGACGGAAGCTCGGTGACCGTTCGCTCGTGTCGCATACGGTTCGAGCACACTAGCGGCTCGTTCTGTACGAGCGCCGTCGAGGGTGAATTTCCCCGGTAGTTTGGACGACGTGGGTATTTAGGTAAATTGAAATTGGCAATCGACACTACCCCACGTGGTTGACCTATTGGCGAACTTCGGTCTGATAAGGGACCCGTCGGCTCCGGGGTGACGACCTATAAACACCGGGTGTTCGGTGCAGCCGACTCTACGGCTCCATCTCGCGGTCGTGCTCGCAGCCGATACTCAGCCCTGCAGCAATATATCATGATATCTCAAAAAGTTGTGGACGGATTTGGATGAAACTTGGGCAGGTTGGGTGTGTGACGAGGAAGAATTGATTCGATTTTGGTGAAGATCTGGATCAGGACCCGATAATTTTAAAGCGATTTTTTTCACAATTGAGTGACGGGGCTAAAACTGATAAATAACGTGATATTTCAAAACGTTGTGGAAGGATTCGGATGGAAATTTGTGCACAGGTTGGGTGTGTGGATGAGTTGGTTAGGTGACAAGAACAAGCCAATCAGATTTTGGTTCAGGTCAGGATCCAGATCTGGCCTATCAGTGGGATAGCGGAGGTATGTGCTGTACTGAGTGCCGTTCTAGTTTAATTTTAGAAATGTTTCTGATGGTTTTGCTTTGTTTAAGAATGGACTGTGGTGTTGTAATAGTCTGCAATACCTTGAATAATCAAAACCCATTTCTGATGTCTCAAGTCAGTGCATGTGTTATACAGTCTCTTTTTTTTAAAGTGCAATTAAGTTGCTCAATTATAAGTGCTGCACATTATAATACTATTATCTTTCAAAAGTTAGTGCTGTACAATGTAATACCATTATCTTTCCTTCATCAGTGTATCATTTCTTGGGCTTCGTTTTCCTTTTCTTAATTAGAGAGTTCACAGAACACGTTATTCCACGCAGTGTCGATTACACCACCCTATCAAACAGGGTTTTTTTTAGTTACTAACGGGGTACCCATATATCCTATGCATGGGAGAGGCTGGACAGCCAGTTCATGAAGGACTTGAGCAAAAAAATGGTGAAACTACATATGCCGAATCTGCGAATGTCACAGGTGGAACCCGCTCACATGTTTCCTCATTCTGCTTTAAGCTCAATCTCTGCATATTTTCATTCCAAACAGCATCATCCACTGTGGATGGAAAAGAGCAATCGATGTGGGCAAGCCCGACCAACTGCTCTTTTCAGAGCAAAACCCAAGAGCGAACCGAACTGACCTGCAACTCACATTCTTCCTCTTGCGCTGCGCCACATCCCACGTCGCATTACACTTGCACTTCTCAAACATGCATCCTAAACACACTCGGTATTTCTCCCTCCTCCCACTTCCTCAGCGTTCTGGGCTGCACAGGTCTGCCAGCCATGCCAGGTATTGTGAGGTCATTAATCCTCAACTGTTTCTATCTCTCTGGGCTATCTCTAATTTTCCTCGTGTGTGTGTGTGTGTTTTTGGTGTGATTGTGAGGAACTGAAATGAATAAAACGAGGTGTATCTGTGTTGTCTATCTACTAACTATCGTCACACTCGCCTCTAAGCTGTCTCGCCTGGGTTTGAATCCCGACTCAGCTATAAAAAACTGCCATCCCTGTGTTTCACAGGCAATGTGATTTGTCAATATGTGTGCCGTCCCTCGAATGGACGTTAAACCAGCGTCCCATCTGCCAGCATTATTTGGTGAATGTTAAAGATCCCATGGTATCCTTCGTGAAGAGCAGGGGAGCTATCGCCAGGACACTGAACAAATTCCAAATTCCTGCCCTTACCAGCAGAGGCATTGCATCAGCGACATCATCGCACTCTCAGCCAATGATGCTACCCTGCAGCCTTGAGCTGCATATGAACAAAGAAGACTAACTACCGTAGTATTAAATAGGTGTCTATAACCATCCTTGACCCTTGTGCCATTGTGCGAATGAGATGAGAAAGGACTCCACTGAAAATTAGTCAACACAAAGTTAAGGATAATATTTTAGTGTTCATTTTGCTTTGTTGTCAATTGTGCCACACCGCTGACACACCACGTATGATAGAGATTAGAGATGGTTCAAGCTTAATTTTCTCGAGCTTGAGCTGAGAAAAGCTTTCAAAACAAATATAGCCCAAACTTGTGTTTCTTCCTGGTAAATCGCTTTCTGGGAATTCCTGGAAAATTTCGGAGAATTGATTTGGGATTTCTGCCTTTTCCCGTTTATTTTTATTTTTTTGGTTCCAACTGGGAATATTTGGGCTTGAACAATCTCTAGTGGCAAGTGTAGATGTGCTTGCACCTGTGCAGTGTGCTCTCTGCACCTCCTTTCCCGACACGAAGGAAAGTGATCAACTTATATTTTATGGCCTACAAATCCATTCCACAACCAAGTTGACTTTTACCATTTCACGCAATAAGAAATGTGTCCAGTGGTAAAAGCTAGATTTATACAAAGTTACATGATGATTGGATGGAAAATGTGGTTGGTGTTCCAAAAAAAAAAAAAAAAACTCTTTTCTGTCGGTTCTGGTTGCGTGGAGTTTCACCTATCAGCAATGAACGTCCTCGGCCCAGATTCTCTCGGCTTCGACCGAATAATTATTTTTGAATTTTTTTTTAAAAAGGTCCAGAGTGGATGATGGGTGTTATCACCCAACTCTGGCCTTGGACTTTGCAGAGATAATTAGAAGGGCACTCGGTGGAGTGTATATCTCTGCCGCAATGCCTGATCCACGAGAACATATCAAGCCCAATACATTTTTGAGATATCTTGCTACATATCGTTTTTTGGCTCTCTCAATGGTGAAGATCAAATCACTTTGAAAATTAAATAATTATCATATCCGGATCCGGATTCAGATCTTCACCGAAATCGAATCAATTCGTCGTGGTCACACACCCATCATGTCCACCAAGTTTCATCCGAATCAATGAACAACTTTTTGAGATATCGTGCTACATATCGTTTTTGGTCCTATCTCTCAATGGTGAAGAATCACTTACAGAATTCTAGAAGGCAGATCCGGATCCGGATCTTCACCAAAATCTAATCAGTTCGTCCTTGTCACACACCAAACCTGTCCACAAAATTTCACCCGGATCCATCCCCATCTTTTTGAGATATCCTGTACACAGACAACAAACAAACAGGGGTGGAAATATAGCCTACTTCCACCTTCAGAGGTGGAGATAATTCGGGTCGGAATTTGTTTCGGGTGCCACTGATAACTCCCCTCTTCGTGGAAACACACCATGACGTCTTGAATGTCCATAAGCATAAGTATCGGATGCAAAGCAGACGAGTCCCCAGGTTATTGTCTCACCTGACAGATGGTGTACTCATTGATCCAAAGCATTGCTTGTTAAACACAAGGGAAAGTTTGTAGTCGGGTCATCTCGAAGGTGAGCACAGTACACACCATCTTGTTGGGCTTATAAACAAAAAAGGGTCTTGCTTTGGATTTTTTTTTTCTTCCGTGGGATCTGATTGGATTCTCATGAGAAATGTATAAGAGACTGTTGTAAAGGGTGGGGAAGGATCATATTATTATTCAGGAAACATGAACGTTTTGAAATGATGAATCTGCACTGCAGGGATGCAACAGTGGATAACATCAGAGGGGTAGCGCTTTCAAGTAACCCAGAGAGCTGGAAGGAAATAATTTTAAAGTTTGATACCGTGTCCTGAATCTGTGAGAAGGAAGTGCTCATTTGTAAACATGTTTTTATTTTTGGATAAATATTATCACATTGTAAACATTTCCTTAAATTCCCATGACTTCACATGAACGTTGCATTGGTTTAATTGATGGGAATGATGGAAACAATCCTTTACGTGTGAATACGTGTTAAGAATAATATAACTGCAATATAATCAAGTTTTCATATATATATATATATATATATATATATATATATATATATATATATATATATATATATATATAATATTGTAACTAATTACAATCTTCTTCAATCACCCGTTGAAGGCACATCATTCATGGGACCATCATGGCGGTTATTGACCAGAATATGGTCCTAATAATCATCGAATAAATAAAATTTGTCAGCCGTCTGCCTGTCTGTATGTTCGCGTTTTTTGAAAAGACCACTGGGCCGACAACCACCACATTTGGCACATAGACCAAGCAAGTCTAACCAGGGGATTGTATATCCAGATTGTATACCACCAATATCCAGAAGGGTATTTTCATCCACCACCTCAGCCTTTAAAGACCCTCGAAGACCCATAAGACCCTAACTATTCCGAAGACCCTTGAAGATCCTGAAGACCTTTTAAGACACATAAGACCTAAAAGACCCCTTAAGATCTTGTAGATCCTTGAGACCCCAAAGACTTTTTAAGACCCCGAAAACCGTGAAGATTCTGTCCATCCATGAAGCTGTGTGACTACATGTCCATTAATAACGTACTGTTTGAACATCACTTGCATACAGACAACATGTAGTCTATTAATTACATACTATTGTCATGTCCCTTTTCAACCTTTCGACCCTTTAGACCAGTGTTTGTCAAATGGTGGTTCGTGATCCCCAAGGGGGGTAAAAGGAGATGTAGTCAGGTTCACTATGTCAGTAAATTAATTTTCGTTCAAAATCTTTGTAGATTAAACAACCTATACATTTTCGGAAACGTTATAACATGGAGAATCCGAAAATCAATGTTTACATTTACGGACATACCGCCGTTGCGGCCATTTTGGATTTTCAAAATGGCGGCCATGCAGGTATGTCCGCAAATGTAAACATGTATTTTTAGATTCCCCATGTCATAAGGTTTTCGAAAATGTATAGGTTTGCTAATCTACCAAGACTTTGAACGAAAAACATAGTGAACCTGACTAATGCATCTGTCCGTGTGTGTGTGTGTGTGTGTGTGTGTGTGTGTGTGTGTGTGTGTGTGTGTGTGTGTGTGTGTGTGTGTGTGTGTGTGTGTGTGTGTGTGTGTGTGTGTGTGTTGTATCCACTGCCACTGCTCGCTTGTACTCCCAGGAAATAGTACGAATGCGACACTTCTCTCATATTCCCTATATTCCCACGAGTCCGATTCGCATTCAGGAACAGAACAATTATGTTTAACGATCTTGAAATTGCCACTCTTTGGTCTAAATGCTGAAAATTAAAAGATGATTGGAATGACAGATTTTGTGCTAGCAATGGCAGGTTAGAAGTGCCCTGCGAGCAGAACCGAGTCACTGGACATACACACACACACACACACACACACACACACACACACACACACACACACACACACACACACACACACACACACACGGTGATTGCACTCAATGACTCGTTGGCATTCCTCCATCATTTCGAAAGTCACGTGCAGTATTGAACATGGGACATCCTGGGGAAGCGTGTTTGTAGTTGCAAAGTCCTGGCACAGTTTCTTGATTCTGTAAGTGGCCTTGGTTAAAGAATAGCGCAACATCCCACGAGAGCTGGATCGTCTGATTCGGTTGATGAGAAGACGTGTAGAAGTCCACTTTGGAGGCAATGGTGCACCATGTTATTATGTTTTTAAAGCAATTTCTGCCAATTAAACGGGTTTCTCTTTTGTAGACTAGCATTGTTTCCAACTTGAATGCTCATTTCAGACATCCGTATTGTGTTTGCAGAAAAAAAGAATTTAACTTTGGCTTCAACTGACATCATGTTTGTTTTATGGATTACATACAGATCAATGTGCTTGCTGGTCCTCTTCAACCACTATGCGAACTCACCATACAAACAATGAAAGGCTCGAAACCTTTGTTGCTTAATTTTTAGTGAGGAGTGCTAGTATTTTGGTAACGATGGCACACGGTCCTGAGTTTACCCTCTGACAAAATAAATGGAAAGAAGAATCGCACATGCCCAACGAAAGATGGAGAGGACTACGTTGGGTACAATCCTGAAATATAAATGGAGAAACGACTATGTAAGGAGAAAGACTGGAGTGAGAGATATTGATGAAATCATCGGATGTTGAATGAGGTGTACTAATTGTAGTGGGAAGGGAAAGCTGACGTTTCGAGATTAGAAGGTCAGAACAAAAGGATTATGGAGAAAATCAACAGGATCTTTCGCTCCGATGGTGATGGGTTGACTCCTGAAACCAAGAGAGTGGAATGGCAATGGACAGGACACATAATGAAGAGAGAAGACAACCTAAGGATGAAAAGAATAACAGAAGAAACGCTCCAACATGGACAATGAAATAACGGAAGACCGAATGAGGGATGGACATTCAAGCTGACAGGTTATTATGGAGGCAATCATTTTGATACCTTCATCCCACAGTGGACTGAGAATTGCTAAATTGATTGATTACTTAATTCACGCCTACTACACACTACCCAAGTGTCTTTTGGAAATTAGTTTTCCAGGAAGGTAATACTGAGAACACATTAAAGGTTCAGATTATTAAAATATCATGAGTGGCTGAATTGTGGTTGGTGACAATTCCAAGTTGTCCTGTTCTCCCACCTGTGGAACTGTAACTGAGTCCTGAATTAGGTGCTTTATCTTTCCAGACCTTCAAGTCTCCAATGCACCACCACCACCACCACCACCACCTATTGGTCTCTCCCATTTCTACTGAGCTTTTCCAAACCAATTGAAACCCTGTCCCCCTTTTCTGTGGAACTTCTCTCATGATATGGACATGGTGCATCCATCCTTGGATACGCACCTGTTTCTGATTTGCCCATTACTTTCCCGTTGATCCTTTACCACCTGCATTTCTGCTCTTCGTTTGCCTCAACCCTTGCATCAAAAAAGTACAAACTGTATTAGTTTTCCTGGAACTATCTTGTAAAGGAATAATATGAGCCATTAAGTTTTACTTGGAAGTTGTTTATCTATTAAATGTTTTGCTTGAATAGACTGATCATGGCCCAACCTTGTTTTGATACATCATTTTGATTGTCGACCAAGGCGAACAGCTCAAGCTCAGCCCAGAGGACACACTTTTCCAAGTAACCTGTGAGACTGACGATGTTACCATTTCCAAACATAAGAGACTGCCTTGTCATAGCAAGTCATATCATTTGTTGCTCTGAGACATTGAAAAGTCAAACAGGAACTGTAGGGCAGCACAACATGGAGATGAGACAGAGCAGGCAGGTTACTATGTTATTAAAGGTCATTAACCAGAAAGCAGCACAATTATTTTAAAACCAACTCAGACTACAGAAGTTTAGAATTAGAATCCTTAATATTGTTTTGTTACCTTAAAGAGAAGTTAACTTTCCAACCCTTGGAATGCCCGGTCAGGGTCTTCAACGCAAAGGCCACCTTTCAGCAAAAGGAAATGAGAGAGGATAGCAGGTAGAAGCTGGTGGAGTTAGGAAGAAATCAAAGGGGAAGGAAGGGGGAAGGATAATATTTAGATAAAATAATTTTCAATAATTTCTGCAGACGGAATACATAGATGGCACGAGATTAGAAGGAAATTCAGTATTGCATGCAATGACTGGACAGGAAACTTACGTAAGTTCACAGAATTGCATAGCCTGTAGTCTGTAATCATTTTTATTTATATGGTGATTCAAAGCAATTGGTGCCATACTTCAGTGATGAGTTGGCTCTACCCCCAGCCATCTCTGGGCAGCATTTATGAGGCAGGGTGGCAGGATGGCCTCTCACCGCAGAGGTTACGCACACCAGCCTCTGAGCCATCTAGCCTGGGTTTGAATCCCGGCTCAGCTACAAACTGTCTTCCTGATATCTCTCGCAGGCCGCCGGTTCGCGGCATCAATGTGTGTGTCGTCCCTTGGACGGACATTAAACTGGGCGTACCTTTTGCCAGCATTAGTTGGTGGCGGTTGAAAATCGCACGGTGTCCCTCGTGAAGAGTAGGCGAGCTATCGCCGGCACCCTGAACAAATTACAAATTCCTGCTCTCACCAACAGAGGGGCACTACAGCAGGAGCATATGCTGCACCCTGAGCCAACGATGTCACTTGTAGCAATGTAGCCATGTGCTGCATATGAACGAACAATAGCTGGATTTCATGTGCAGTTGGTTGTATCATTTCTGGAAGCACGGCTGTGCCGCTGATGCAGTGCCCTCTATTACCGGTGCACTGGTACTTATTTTGCTGACCTCAGAAGGATGACGGACTGAGTGAACCAACCTGGTGTTAATTCAACAGCCGACGGGGGCTCAAATTCCAGACCCAAATATTTTAAGCCAGCCACCTTAACTGTTAAGCCAACACCAGGCTTATAACGAACAATAATTATGTTTCACATAATTCATGCTTTTTAAGGTCTCATTTGGTAGATAGAGTAAGTTGCGTGCTGCTCAGTGATTCGTCAAAGTCCAGCACACTGAACAGAACGGCTTGTGGTCTTTGGAGAAGCAAGGCCAATGGAATGAAACCAAACACCATCTGTGGCTAATAAATATTCTCATGAATGTCTGTGTACTTGGTTGGCACTTATATTCCACGTTCAGTGTTTAAGTTTTATAAAATAGAAAAGTTTTCTTTAAAGGTTATGACGGTGCACGTTAATATCTGAAGGATTTTGTTGAATTTAACTCGTGCATGTGAGTGTTTCATTGTCGGAGGATTATTTATTTAGATATTAGAATGCCATTAGGGTTATTTTTCCCCCAGAAAGGAATAAAAGCCTTTCAACAAAGTCGGTGTATGAGAGATAAAGGTTGGATATAATGATATGAGAAAATAAAAAACAAGCACAGTTTTACTTTTTGATACATTCACCAGTCGAGCAGCACAGCAGGTCAAGTTAACCAAAAAAAAAACAACCTATCCTAAAATCCATTTATAAAGAGATCCTGAAACAGAAATGGAGAGAGATAGAGACAGAGAAAGCAAAAAAGGAAGTTTGGGAGTGTTAGTTGGAAAAAGCCATTAACTAAAATTAGCTTTGGGCAGATGAAACAAGCAGCAGTGTGTTGAACAGTGAGATGTTGTGCTCATCCACCATCTTGGATTTTGCTGTTGATACACACTGCACCTCTGTTTCTATCTTTCTCATTCCCTCTGCCTCTGTGGGTACTTTTTCATTACAGGAGAGATTGAGAAATACTCTCGGTCTGCTCTGGACTTAAAATGACTCATTCTCAAATGGGGTTAATAAATAGTTGAATATAAGTTTACAGCTTCAGAAAAAAGAAATAAATAAAGAAAAAAAATCAACAACAACATGTTATGTGAGTGTACGTAAAGGTGCGTAATCCACAACTAAAACCAAACGACGAAAATTGGAGGGTTTTTGCAGAGAAGAGAAGATGCTTTTGGGTGGGAATGTAATGAGTATGAAGGTGGGCGAGGAAAGGAGGCAGAGACTGGAGGGGAGGTGGCTGAAGACATGTGGGAGTGGACAGAGGAAGGAAGCATACAAAGAGAGAGAGAGAGAGAGAAAGAGAGGCGATCAGAAGAACGTGGAGCAAGTGTAATACAGTGTATGAGAGAGAGAGAGAGAGAGAGAGAGAGAGAGAGAGAGAGAGAGAGAGAGAGAGAGAGAGAGAGAGAGAGAGAGAGAGAGAGAGAGAGAGAGAGAGAGAGAGAGAGAGAGAGAGAGAGAGAGAGAAAGAGAGGCGATCAGAAGAACGTGGAGCAAGTGTAATACAGTGTATGAGAGAGAGAGAGAGAGAGAGAGAGAGAGAGAGAGAGAGAGAGAGAGAGAGAGAGAGAGAGAGAGAGAGAGAGAGAGAGAGAGAGAGAGAGAGAGAGAGAGAGAGAGAGAGAGAGAGAGAGAGAGAGAGAGAGAGAGAGAGAGAGAGAGACACAGAGAGACACAGAGAGAGACACAGAGAGACACACAGAGAGACACACAGAGAGACACACAGAGAGACACGGACGTGTGGTCAAACTCCTCGGTAAGACGTTTTTATTTCATTACTTCAAAATAATTTACATCGGTGCCATGACTACCTTTGAGCTTCTGGACAGTTTTCTCTACTACATTGTATGTTATGATGTAATATTTCACAAAAAATGAACAGTGAACCATGATGTATGTGTTCCAATAAAAGGTGATAGAGATAGTAAAGAACGTTTTTAAAAGAGATTAGCCGATTTTTTTTCAGCATTTGAAAGATGTTTGTAAAAAAGTCTAAGAAAACCAGCCAATGATGTTTTACTGTTAAACTAATGTAATTTAAACCACTAAATCAATCGTTAAGTTATAAAGAATGACAAGTATAACCACAGGTGTGAAGAATGTCTTTCATCATCTCATTGGATGACCGATGGAGGACATGTATCGGGTCGACGAGTACACCTGGATTTGATTCATAGGGTTTAATATAATTATGAAGCTGTTGTTACTTTTTGTTGTTACTCACCTTCTGTTCCTCCTCATCATATTCCATTCTCACCCTTTGGCAAAGGCTCAATTTCTCTGGAAATTCAAGCATTCCTTTGCCAAGGGGCATCTTTTAAGTGGCAAAGGAAAAATGAATGTCCTTCAAGTTTTGCAAAATAATTCTTCTTTTCATGTGTATGTAACAAATGTAAACTGCATTTGACTAGGATTCAGTTCGAAATTTCATCTGCTAATGGTATCATTACCGAGGTACAACTGATGCAGTGCCACCACTGGTTATGGTAGAAAAGGAGTGGACCATTGTGTGCCGGAGTACCAGTGCACAATGGTCCACTCCTTTCAATAGATATGGGAGGATATGTAATATTCCTTCGTGAATTCTCTAGGATGGTAGAGATAGCACCATCTGAAGGAAGGCACACAAATTGGTTCAACCTGCTGCTTCCAAAACACCAGAGAAAGTTTATCGTCAGGTCGCGAATCAAATCCAGATGAGACAGGTTAACATTAACTTTGCTAACTTTGAGCTATGCTGTCAGTCTTGTCACTCAACTAAAGTACACATTTGCTTATTTTGCTTCCTTTCACGTCACTGACGTCCTCCATGGGTCATAAATTAATCAATGGAATGTATTGTACTCTTTTTTTATTCTTATTTTTAAACAGAGTGTAGATTGTTTTAAACAGAGTGCACAATGGTTACAGGGGAATGTTTTGCTGTTGCCTTTACAGCAGTCAGTCAGGGCAGAAATTTGTTCAGGGTGCCCACAGTGACTCCTGTGAGATATTTAATGTCCGTCAATGACCAGTACTGGTAGAGGAGTCCTCCGACTTAACGTCCATCCGATGGACGGTGCACACATTGATGAATCGCCCTGCATGTGAAATACCAGGGTGACAGTTTCTAGCCGAGTCGAGATTCAAACCCACACGAGACAGCTCAGAGTCGAGTGCGCATACCTCCAGGCCATCCTGTCAATCCAGAAGTTATATGTTGTAAACTAAAATAAATTCTCAGTTTTTGGAAGATTATGAAGGTTTGTAAGTCAGCGACGAATAAATTATATTTTGTAATGTTTATCGCAGCTAATAGGATGTGTCAAAAGTTCAACTGCTCTCGGTGGAGACAGGCAGACAAAATCAGAACATTCCAAATACAACCTAAACAGCCTAATCACTGAATTTTAAACAAATAAACAAAATATAAAAACAAATAAAATAAAAACAAATAAACATAAAATTTAAACAATAAACAAAAGCCTAAATAAACAAATACAACCAACCTAATCACTGAATTTTCCAATCTTTGCGTATTTTTGTACTTGTATTGCATTTACAGAGCAAAACAGATCCATCTTTAGAACTAAAACTCTTTCATAATTTGTGCTTGGAAGAGGAAACATGTTCTGTATTTGCAAATGCAAAACCATTGTTCCAGCATTCTCATGATATTGTTTTTTTCAGACTTGGTTGATTCACATCAACGACAATGATCCAGATGTGATGCGTAAGGACACAACAAGAGATGGAAGAATAATGCAAGCACGACGTTTTGAAAGAGACAGTCGGATGAGATTCCAGCAAAGAGTGGAATAAGGCCCAAAAGCACTCGGTTGGAATTTTGAAGATCATTTGAGAAGCACAGAAATCAGCAGAGTATCAACAAAGGCTGTGCTCGTGTAGAAGATTCATACAGTCGCAGAAGGCTATGATAAAAGGCCATATTTGCTGACTTCAATGACTGAGAAGTACTGATTTTAAATTTCTTATGACACAATTAGTGAGATAGAAGATTGAAAATTTTATATCCAGGTACTCACACATATAAGTAAAGAGAAGGCCTCAAAGTTGAACACTTGGACTGCGATTCAGCCATTATATTTATGGGAAAGCAAAATCGGTGTGTGCAATTATTATCAACGATGTTAATGAACACAACTGTTGGCGGACATGCAACAAATGAACCATCTGACGACTGTGAAAAATACGATCTGAAGCAAACATCGCCATGGTTTTCGGTATTTTTCTGTTTAGCTGGGGTGGTGTCCAACGCTGGGGCATTGGGGGCCCTGAGTAAGGCGGGTCACAGGACGGGCTTCGGGCCAGGCTGTTCTGCTTTTCAGCTCATCCTCGCAGGTCAGTGGTCAACTACAGTTTATTCATAACAGGCAAATAATGAATTCTTGCCAGCTCACTTCTGATATTTCAATGTCTAAAATCACGAAAAAAGAATCTAATATATAAACCTCAATTAGTGTTTATTTATTTATGTATATATGCTTCAAAAACTAAAAAAAACTACTGAACCAAATCCAACCAAATTTTGCATGTTGACTAAGGGTACCCCAAGTATGGTTTCTGTCAGGGTAGCATACCTGGGGGAGGGTGTTCAAGGTGGGGAACTCCCCAATTTTCTCTATGTAAATGTGTAATGCATATCATCACCCGGTGGTATCCAGTATTACAAATCTTCTTCTACAGTACTAGCAGGGGTACCCAGTGTTGCCCATGCTGATCTTATCCTGTTGGCATTTTGATGAAATCAAATTGTTTTTTTCTACATTTTGTGGGGGTCCAAAACACTTCCCTACATTCACTAAGAAATGGGGTCAGGGATCATTGAATATTACCTTTCACATTGCTACAAAGGTTTAGGCACTATAGAGCAATGGAAAAAAAAAATCCAAACAAATCAAACTTTTTTTTTTCTTCAACATTTCAAAAAAAAAAAATTCCTCTCGAACATTCCCTGGCACTCACTGATGAACTTTTGAAAGTTTGACGAAGATCCAATCTCTCTCATAGTATAGTTAAAGAAAGTTTAAACAACTTGATGATATGCATTACGGTGATGTGGAAATCTGAGTGAGAAGAATTAGAAATTTTCAAAATGTTTAATTTCACTAATTTTAAGTGGAGGTTCAAACCAAAACATCTGACACTGAGCTTCACAACAAAGCGGAAGTGATTTTTCCTCACACCATATATAAGCAGCAAGGTTGGTTGATGAAGGTAATGTTGGTTGACTTCCAAGCAGATGGAGGATGACCTCTGGCAAATTATAGAGTGAATCAAGCAGAATGTTTGTGAAGTACAACATGTTGTCGTGTCATTAAATCCGTCGGCAAAGCGATGGGTACTTTTTTGGCTCGTGTTGGATATAATCAGACGAGTATTATGACAACTTTGGCATAACCTCAAAATTGCCTGTGGTTTCATTTCATGGTTTTCGGTATTTTTCTGAACATGAAAAGAATGGCGAAAACTTCTTTTTCAAGTCTTCTCAAACAGTTTAGCCTCCACCAAAACCACATGATACTTCAATCTAAGAACAAATCTCTGTTCCATGAAAGAGCAAACAAGATTGAACTGTATTTAACTTATCACATAATAAAAAAAAACAATGTTAATATATATATATATATATATATATATATATATATATATATATATATATATATATATATATATATATATATATATATATATATATATATATATATATTGGGTGGTCGCTAGATTACCCTTATTCTCAGGTTTTCCATCTGTCTGTATGTCTGTCTGTTTGTTTGTATGTATGTAATAGACAGCTCTGGAGGCCAGAGGAGTCAACCGATTTTGATGAAACTTGACTGGTAGGTTCATACCAGGATCTAGTTGTATGCTTTTGAGCACCGTTGCTATGGACGCCACCGTTGCCTAGCAACGGGACTTTGAAATTTTTGAAAAAATCTGAAAAATATATTTTTCTCGAAAATCCAAAATCGGCTTCTGCAGTTTTATGCGCACTATAATCAACCTCTTTGTCAAAAAATTTCAGCCCGATCCGTCAAAAACTGTATAACTAGTATGCAATTATATAGCGACCACCCATGTCGCCTACTGGCTTGTGTGTGTGTGTGTGTATATATATATATATATATATATATATATATATATATATATATATATATATATATATATATATATATATATATATATATATATATATATATATATATATATATATATATATATATATGTATATATATATATATTTATCATAACTGTAGCTTAAAATATTTATCAGGTTATGAAATGAAGTGCTGTGTATTACATGCTTTGTTAATTCTCACAATGTTCACTTGTCAATGTACAGTATTACTCTTTTATGCATGTATTCATAATAATAATAATAATAATAATAATAATAAGTAATAAAAGCTTCTTTTTTAATATTAATACTGAAGGACCAATTTTGTGCTCCTCCGAGCGGTCGCGTCACGTTTTTCTCGGTACTGTGACCTGGACTGAAAGAAACTTCATAGCTGTAAGAGTGCATCGCACATAACGGCAATAGTCAACCTTCAACTCTGAAGCAGAATAAACACTTTTCGTTCATGGAACAGAATCCGTCTGTGACAGGGTTTCAGCTAGTAAGTAATAAAAGCTTCTTTTTTTTTTAAATGAAAAAGGATGTTGGGATGTTTCTCCAAAAAGTATGCAAACAAGGTAGGGATGGTAACAAGAAATAATCATATGGAACCATCACTATATCTTTCTTTGAATAATGGTTGTCCCTAGAAAAGACAATGATAATTTATTGTGACCAACCCCACATTGTTTGCATACTTTATGGAAGAACATTCTGACATCCTTTTTTCATTAAAAAAACAAATGATTTATTACTTGTTTCTTTACTTTTTTGGGGAAATATACAGTATATATGGATGTTCTACTACTCATTTACAGATATTGTAGTACAAGTACCAATAAAAAGATATATAAATAGTAATTAAAAAAATTATTATCAATTTCTTTTCATCATTTTTTTTTCTGCACCATCCCTATGTGGAGAATACTAAATATGCACTCTCTGATAACAATATGTTCCCTTACAATACAAGGAACTTTTGACGCAGGAGGAGGAAATGAGGCCAATCGAAGCCTGTACTATTATTACCAACCTCAGGTTGATTGTCCATGCTATATCCCTTAAAATGCTGAGCATCAAGCAAGGAAGCAGCACATACCATTTTTAAAGATTTTGGGCAGATGACCAGGATTTAGAACCACCAACCTCCCAGACTCAGAGTGGATTCTCGAACCACTACACCACCAAGCTAATCATCATAATAGCATGGTCACAATAATCTTATTAACATGATAAACTGTATTGGTATACGATACAATACAATACAATACAACACAGCATGTTATGACACGATATACTGTGATTTATCCAAGCATTCTGTGGAGAAAGCTTCATTATGTGATCAGATAGTGTTGCTCGTGAAGGTTGTTTTGCACTAAGCATAACTGGTCATACAACTGGATGAAACCTTTTAATTGTGATACTTGGATAAAAATGTCTTTGTTAATGCAACGAGAACGTAGAACATTGCAGTTCAACAACAACAACAACAACAACAACAAAAATCTACAGCTAATTTTGTGTTGTACAGGACTGATCGGTACGGACCTACTGGGTCTGTTAGCCACGGGTGCAGTGGTCATACCTATCCATATCCTCGATGTCAAATGGCAAACTGCAGACCCTAATTCACACTTATGCAACACTTTTGGAGTTGCGATGGTCTTCTTTGGGCAGTCGTCTCTGCTGCTCAGCTGTGTTTTGGCCCTCGAGCGTTTGTCAGGGGTCACAAAACCTCTGGCACATATAAAGGCCCCACGTCGTGCCTTCTGGGGTATACTTTCTTCCTGGGGTGTTGCCTTTTTGCCTCCATTGCACCCTTGGTTGGTATTGGTTCATACGAAGTGCAATGGCCAGGCTCTTGGTGTTTTTTGGCAACTGGGCCACTCTTTTCCCAGACATTGGATATCTACAACACTTCATTAATTATTGACACTGTTAACTCTTCTTGGACCTCGGTATCTGCCCAGCCTCTCAAAACTGATCGTTATAATTTAGACAGTACAGTTCTTCCTGAGACAGCAACCAATATGAGGTCAATACCTGAAGAATTGATTGAAACAAGGCCTACATTAGATTTTGCCGTTTTGGGAAATACAGTTAAACTGAGAAGTGAAATATTGATTCCTCATTCTGATGGCATGAACTTTCCACTTAAAACTAGGCTTCATGCATTAAAAAGACGCAGATATCTACAAAGGCCTGAAAGAACACCGACATCAGTCGTTTCAGGTGGTGATGTAGGGCACACCAATGAAAGCAGCAAAGGAATGTTAAAGCACACCAATTACACAGGAGGAAGAATGGGCCCTCGAGGCCCTGGATGGGGTGCACTCGTTTTTTCAGTGTTGGGCCTGTGCTCGCTTGGAGTTTCTCTCAGCTCCAACGTGGTGACGTCAGTTTGTTTAGCACGGCGTGGTGTTACATGGAGTGGGAACCGACGTCGATGCAACAGCGGACACGAGGTGGAGATGCTGGTGCAGCTGTTGGGCATCATGTTTGCAGCAACGGTGTGCTGGTGTCCACTGTTGGTGAGTTTACATCGCTCTGTCTACATACTTTATTTGTTGTTCCTCTTCTACGTTTTTCCACTTCATCTCATCCCAATGCCCCTTCCATAATTTTTTTCATTTGTTTAATTCACATGAGTTTACTTAAACTGTGGTCCTGGGTTTGCCTCCCAACAAAACTGGTCCAACTAAAACTTGCCTAGTGCATCGTCAACAGGAGGCATCATCATACGTTACATCATAGAGCACATTGTCCCATAAGACATAAACTTGTTTGTAACATGGTTAGTAAAGATATAATTGCATTTTGTTTTTAAACAAAGTTATTTGAATGTGCACCTTCTCCAAATTGAAACTTCCTGTAATGGGTTGAACTTATGAACAAAAATCCAAACAGACAAACTCACAGAAGCCTCTAAGGGGTGTGGTAACCGCCCCAGGAGGATATCAAGTTTGATATGCTCATTCTTGAAGTCTTGTAATCAAGTTACAACAGGTACTTTAAAAGCAGAATGTGGAGAATTTACCACTAACTGGAAAAGACTCGTGAACCATTCATACACCAATGTCATTTTAAGGATGATAAAACAAATTTTTGATAAAAAGAAGACATGATGTGGGAACTTATTGAAATGTTTCAGACAAGGAAGATGATTGCAGTAAATTTGTTGATAAAGGTCGAACAAAGGCCGATGTTTTCAAGATGAAAAAGGAATGGAAATAAGAAAGAGGCATTTCACAATGTGGACAGACCTGCCTGGACTCGGGGTACGAAGTGGGATGGGGTTATTGTAAATACAAGGGGACGAAGTGGGATGGGGTTATTGTATATACAAGGGGAAGAAGTGGGATGGGGTTATTGTATATACGAGGGGACAAAGTGGGATGGGGTTATTGTATATACAAGGCGATGAAGTGGGATGGGGTTATTCTAAATACAAGGGGATGAAGTGGGATGGGGTTATTGCATGTACAAGGGGACAAAGTAGGATGGAGTTATTGGATATACAAGATGGTGGAGTGGGATGGGGTTATTGGATATACAAAGGAACGAAGTAGGATGGGGTTATTGGATATACAAAGGGACAAAGTGGGATGGGGTTATTGGATATACAAAGGGACAAAGTGGGATGGGGTTATTGTATATACAAGGGGAAGAAGTGGGATGGGGTTATTGTATATACGAGGGGAAGAAGTGGGATGGGGTTATTGTATATACGAGGGGATGAAGTGGGATGGGGTAATTGTAAATACAAGGGGACAAAGTGGGATGGGGTTATTGTAAATACAAGGGGATGAAGTGGGATGGGGTTATTGTATATACGAGGGGATGAAGTGGGATGGGGTAATTGTAAATACAAGGGGACAAAGTGGGATGGGGTTATTGTAAATACAAGGGGATGAAGTGGGATGGGGTTATTGCATGTACAAGGGGACAAAGTAGGATGGAGTTATTGGATATACAAGATGGTGGAGTGGGATGGGGTTATTGGATATACAAAGGGACGAAGTGGGATGGGGTTATTGGATATACAAAGGGACGAAGTAGGATGGGGTTATTGCATATACAAGAGGACAAAGTGGGATGGGGTTATTGGATATAAAGACACCTATGAGGTCATTTGGAGGAATGTAAGAGTACTGGAGGGTGGACCACTAAGGAAGTTGAAACAGAAGCTGTTATTTGTACATTTTATTTTATTTTTCATATTAATTTAATATGTCTATTCCCTCTGAAGTCATACACTTGATCATGGTTTACTGTCTCCTGTAAACAAAAATCATGTGTAATATATTATCTCTTCTCCAACACACACACACACACACACACACACACACACACACACACACACACACACACACACACACACACACACACACACACACACACACACACACACACACACACACACACACCACTCCTTACTCCACAAAACGATTCTCAATACTTGTGTGTATAGGTATGGTGTTATAGGTATGGGAAGAGATGGAGTTCTTCATCCTTTTCTCCCTCCCTTCCTTTAGTCTGTTACCTCTAACCTCTCGCCTGCATTCTTTCACTGTCAGTGTTTGTATTATCTTGATGACATTCTTTCTCTGCTTTATGGGTTTGAGGTTAGACCTATGGATGTTGGGTTGTGGAAGTATTGTCTGCATAAAAGGGAAAATGACCTTTTCATTGTGAGTTTTTCTCCTCCTTCATTCCCAGTATTGACAAAATTAAAGCAAGGACATTATACAAGGTGTTTGTAACATCCTTGTGCAACTTTAATAACTTTGGATGGAGGCAACACATCTAATTCTTTTTCATGTGCAGCCTGTGACTGTTGGTTGCATCATTGGTTGAGAGCATATCTGTGTCACTGATGCAATGCACCTATGACCAGTACACTGGTACTCATTTAACTGACCTCAGAAGGATAACAGGCTGAGTCAACCCCTGTTGGTATTAATTCAGTGGCCAACAGGGCTCAAACTCAGGACCCTAAGGTCTTCAAGCCAGTTACCCTAACCACTAAGACAACACCAGGCTTTAGCTACATATGATGGAGGCAAACTGTAAATAGCATATTAAAGCATAATTCAGAAAGTTGTGTTAATGTTGTGTTCATGTTTTTTCATTTAATTTCAAATAATAACATTCTTTCAAATTAGTGACAATGACAAGCTTTTGCAGACACTCATTTCGTTCCTCTTTTTCCACACCGATGGACCGAACTTCCACATTCTCTTCAATCTCATTCTTCCTTCCAGGTTTTCAAGACTGCTGTTCACTCCCATCTCAGATTGTCTCCGATCCAAAACCATGATCTTTTCCACACCCATTAACCCACCCCTTCAACTCCCCACCCCATTCCACCCCAAGCCATCCTCCTTCCATGTTTTCAGTTTTTCCCTCCTTTTCCTTTAGTATCCATCTTGTCCACCCCATTCATCCTTGTCAGTGGTCACAAGATGCATCCTTGTCAGGGGTCCTGCCCACCACTCCTCCTCACACTCATTGCTTGTCCAAGTCTCCCTCTATCTTGTCCTTCAACTCTGCTGTTAGTCCCCCCCCCCTCCTCGCTACTGGTCCTTTTGTCCTGTTATGTCTTGATCCGTTCAGTGTAGTAGCTCTTCCATGAGCCTTGATCCAAAAAAGCAACAAATGCTTTAACTGATTGAAAATGGTGACAGTAGAAGAAAAGGTTAACTGCGTGTTATGGCTTGCAGAACAAAAGTCAATAACGGCAATCATAAGAACAAAATTAATTGCTCGTTACAGGAAAGATGCACTACATAGGAACTCCATGAACAATTGGATGTAAACGTTTTAAGAAACTGGGTATGCGAATGATGAACCACAACCTGATAGGCCTCAAATCAGGGAAGAGACTGTGGCAGTTGTCAAGGAAGCATTTTAAAGGAGTCCACAGAAGTTGTTGCAACGTGCATCTGGTGAACTAAACATCCCGTAATCAATTCCACAAACCTGCTTATACGAGCTGGAGGTGGTTCAAATGTTAAGGGAAGAGAGAGGACTATCATGCGAGGATAAATTTTTGTCAAGAGTTGAAATTTAAAAACCCCCAATTCCCCGGGGTTTCTTGTCGAGTTGACATTTTTGAAGAGGAAACATTCCACCGCAGTGGCAAAGTTAACCACTACAATTACCACATTTGGGAAACAAAAAGCCTCAGCTTCTTGCAAATTGAAAGTAAGTCACCAAAAACAAATACCTGTCTGGTGCACTCGCAGGAAGTCACACATTGTCTGTCTGGTGCACTACCTGGAAGTGATGCATTGTCTGTCTGGTCCACTCCCAGGAAGTGACACATTGTCTGTCTGGTACACTCCCAGGGAGTCACGTATTGTCTGTCTGGTGCACTCCCAGGAAGTCACACAATGTCTGTCTGGTGCACTCCCAGGAAGTCACACATTGTCTGTCTGGTGCACTACCTGGAAGTGATGCATTGTCTGTCTGGTCCACTCCCAGGAAGTGATACATTGTCTGTCTGGTACACTCCCAGGGAGTCACGTATTGTCTGTCTGGTGCACTCCCAGGAAGTGATGCATTGTCTGTCTGCTGCACTCCCAGGAAGTCACATATTGTCTGTCTGGTGCACTCCCAGGAAGTGGCGCATTGTCTGTCTGCTGCACTCCCAGGAAGTGACGCATTGTCTGTCTGCTGCACTCCCAGGAAGTCACACATTGTCTGCCTGGTACACTCCCAGGGAGTCACATATTGTCTGTCTGGTGCACTCCCAGGAAGTGACACATTGTCTGTCTGCTGCACTTCTAGTCAATGGTGAATGTTCTTCAACATTGTTGCAGAATTTCATTGGCCCTGATCGACTATGAGTGGGGCAACTTAAGTAAATATAGCATAACAATTGTGCTTTTTGTGAGGAAAGCACCAAATTTGGCACACTAGTAGCCTATCATATTATGAACAGATTTGGATATTGGGCCATCTCAAAATTTTTGATGGCAGTGGAAAATGGCTGCCACAGCCATCAGCGGCTGAATTTAAGATGGCCCAACATCCAAATCTGTTCATAATATGATCGGCAACTCATGTGCCAAATTTGGTGCTTTCCTCACAAAATGCACAATTGTTTTGCTAAGTTGCCCCACTATATGATTAAATCTTTAAGATAGCTCCACATTGCAGCAAGATGGTGCTCCTTGCCACTATGCTTCAAATGTGTGACGTTTCTCGAATGACGCCTTCCCAGCCAAGTAGATCGGTCAATGTGGACCTATTGCTTGGCCAATTAGTTCGCCTGACCTGTCCCTATTGGACTACATTTTACGTGGCTATTTAAAACAGTTGTTTACTCATCAAAACGACATTCTTTGGATGAACTTTGGGCTCGGGTCACAAATGCCATTCATTAAATAACTCAGCAGCAACTGGGGAATGGTTTGAAAGAGTTGAAAAAACAGATTAAACGATGCACTGCACCACTACAAAAGATGGAGGTTAGTTATGTTGAAGTCTAGAAATCTGAACTGTATTCTTTAAAAATGTTATGAATTGTGCTGTCATGTACCGGTTACAGTTTTGCATATATCTTGTTCACATCCAAAGTTATTTTAACGTTAAAGCTGCACAAGGACTTTGTAAGTACCCTGTAGTGTGTTATGATAAAATGATACACGATGAAGACAAGATAATCCTATTTTATCATAACATCATGAAATACAGTGCATCAGTGTCAGATGAGTGTCTACTTCCCTTCCACACCCTCAGGTAATCCTCCTGTGGATCGTGTTGTCTCAGCCTCCCCTTCACTGTCAACGCTTGTTGCTCACAATTCGCTTGGCTACGTGGAATCAGATACTGGACCCTTG
>NW_028222753.1:0-27000 GCF_056783735.1 Eptatretus burgeri | reverse complement strand
CAATACACTGAAGACCCCTTAGACTCCTTGTAAGACCCTTTAGACCCCAAAGGCCCTGAAGTTCCTTCAGACCCTTTCGACTCCTCAGACCCCAAAGACCCATAAAACCCCTTAAACCCTTCAGACAGATTCGACGGCTCAGATCATTGATCATTTCGGGTATTAGATCACTTGGACTTTTTTCGACCCTTTTTACGTGCTTGAGAGTTTAGACCCTTCCGACCACTTCGACGCTAACTACAATTGGAACATACCCTTTCGACCAGTGATCTTTACTATTTTGGAGAAGAGGGCCACTTTTGCCGATAAGACATCAGTGTGAGAGCTGCCACACCACCTGCAGGACTCCAAAATGGCTGCTGAAAGGCCCGGCATCCACGCAATCTTTTTGCTTGTTTTTTGTTGTGATTAATGGGCTGCAAGCGTCATTGTTTGCATGCTGCCATCCACTGATGTAGTGATGTTACTTTTACACTTCACATTGGAACACTCATTTGAACCCCTTGAGTCAATACGATAGCATTGTGGTGGATAATGATGGAGGTGTTTTCACATTTGTTTGTCGGGGGCGCAATTTAGGCCACCAGTGGCCGCCAGTGGGGCCGCACAATGAAGGGCTTTAGAACATCGAGAACTTTTTAAGCGCACACCACACAAACATCGATAGTCCTCTTACAAAATACAGACTATACTGGACATGTTTCAGCAAGTACAGCACTGCACAAACTTGACCCACCCAGAGGGTGGGTACTCTGCTATGGATACTAATAAAAGGCGATGTGTGTGTGTGAGTGTGTGTGTGTGTGTGTGTGTGTGTGTGTGTGTGTGTGTGTGTGTGTGTGTGTGTGTGTGTGTGTGTGTGTGTGTGTGTGTCCGTCCTCCATCACTCCAAACTCATGAAACCTCGCAGCCGAAAACTTTGCATGCAAATTCACGGAACTCCAAGGAAGTGCAAGAGTGAAAATTGGGTGTTTGAGTTAATTAAAAACACCTCTTTTGAAGAAAATTAACAGCCTTATTTAGTAATATCCTTTATCAGGCACATTCTCGGTCACCGCTCTCTGAGGTCTTAAGGCGAATCCTGGACAACCTCGCTGGGGTCTGAAGCTGCCATGTTTTTTGGCCTGCTCAACCATGCCTTGACCTGGAACAGGCTGCAACGATTTTTAAATGATAAAGTGTTTTTTTTCATTTTCCCTACTCATATTATCAAATGCCTGTTCGTCATAGCTACGAATCGCTTGGGTACATTGCAATGCTGAAAAACGCCCGAGACGCCAGCTTTCGGTGTTTTATTTCATTTCCACATATGTGTTTGCCACGAGTATCTCTTAATCTAAGCCAAATTACAAAATGAAAGCTCCAGATTTGAACTCAGCAGCAGTTCCAACTCCTCACAAAATTTTTCATTTGTCCAATTCGGACATTGCATGGGCATTTCAGGGTGCAGAGTTTTATCGACGGCAATCGCTTGCCAAACCAGGCATTCCATTGGAGTGCTTGCTTTGGTGCTTCAGCCACTCACCAAGCGCCCTGCAGTTGATAGTGGTACAGTTCGTGTCCTGATCGGGATGAACAGTTGACAGTTACAAGGTAGAGGTACATTTACAGTGCACACTGACGTGGTATATATGGGTAGATTTGGATCTGTATGGACTCTACGTGGTTGTGTGGGTATGGCATGCCTGCTACGAGCGACGTGGTGGAAAAGTTTGATCCCGTATATTTTGGAGGTTTTATCAGGTTTTCCTTTGATCTCGCGACTGTTTCTAAAGCATTTGGTGATCGGGTGTTCTTCACAAAGGTTAAATGGTTTCTCTTTGTGAATTTCAAAGCAAAATATATTTAATGACACCAACTTTCTGAGCCGTTTGCCGTATTAACGTGTTTCATAAATTATCGACCCCAATTTTTTTTCTTCCCGTCACTCGCAACTGTTTATAACGTTTAATGTTTGTGAACATCTCCCTGAAACGTCGAGATAAATGCAACGTTGTTTTTCGGTGGGAGCACTCAAGGTTTCTGGGTTGCATACAGTACATACTGTAGTCGGTAGTAATCACACTGACTCCAATCTGACGATTCCCAAAAAATTGTTGACTGGTATCTACATGTACAGCTTTCAGAATGTGGAAAGGAGTTCTTAAAGGGTGGGCTTAAAGTATCCACTTTCATTTCAGTTATTCATGGACCAAGGTGTGAAGTTTTTTTTGTTCTCAAAGTTTTGTCCCAATGGCTCTCTTCAGGATGGTTACCGAGGCCCGGACAGCTTCAACCTATAGTTCTTTTGTAGTCATATTTCCAGGGATGGTTTTTAATATCTCTGTGAGGTTCTTCATTATCATTGCTGCAGCTCCATCACTGGTACAACTTTGGCATTCTTCAGCTTCCAGGATCTTTTCATTTCATTCTTTCGGTTTTGGTATTTGTTCATTTTATTGATTTCTGCATCGTTTCATCCCAAAATCACTGGTATTAACACCTCAATTGGCAATGCCTTCTTCTCTTTTTGTACCCAAGTATGATATCTGGTCGCAATGCTTTGTTTACAATGTACACACTCGATTGGATCATGAGGTCAAATGTGAATGGTATTTCCATGTTTTCAGTGATTGCTTTTGGTTCATTTTCCCACGAATTATCTGCAACTGGAATATCAAAGTTTTTGCAGATGTGCTCACGGAAAACTTCACAAACTCTGTTGTGTCGTGTGTCCAGCTGTTCTGACACGAGTGTTTTTTTTTCGTGTTCGGTCATAAAGCACAACATCATTCTCTTTGTTCACCCCACATCCATCCCTCACCTTTCTCTCTTTTGCTTCCTACTCCCCCCCCCCCCCAACTATCTCTCTCTCTCTCTCTCTCTCTCTCTCTCTCTCTCTCTCTCTCTCTCTCTCTCTCTCTCTCTCTCTCTCTCTCTCTCTCTCTCTCTCTCTCTCTCTCTCTCTCTCTCTCTCTCTCTCTCTCTCTCTCTCTCTCTCTCTCTCTCTCTCTCTCTCTCTCTCTCTCTCTCTCTCTCTCTCTCTCTCTCTCTCTCTCTCTCTCTCTCTCTCTCTCTCTCTCTCTCTCTCTCTCTCTCTCTCTCTCTCTCTCTCTCTCTCTCTCTCTCTCTCTCTCTCTCTCTCTCTCTCTCTCTCTCTCTCTCTCTCTCTCTCTCTCTCTCTCTCTCTCTCTCTCTCTCTCTCTCTCTCTCTCTCTCTCTCTCTCTCTCTCTCTCTCTCTCTCTCTCTCTCTTACCGCCTCCTCACATCCCTCCCTCCCTCAGTGTTTTGCAACGTTTGGTGAGGTGCAGCACTCTCCACCTCCCCCTGCCTTCCTTAATCATTATTCCCCCTTTCCGAGCTTCCCCTCCCTCCTTCCTCTGTCCTCTTCCTTCCCTTCCACCCGTCCTCTCTGCTCCCGTCCATACTCTCGATCTCCCTCCCTCCGTCTCCTGCCTTCCCTCCATCCATCCTCTCTGCCCCTCCCTTCCATCCTCTCTGCCTCCCTCCCTTCCATCCTCTCTGCCCCTCCCTTCCATCCTTTTCCCTCCCTTCTCTCCATCCTCTGCCTCCGTTCCGCCTTTGTCTCCCTCCCCTGTCTCCTCTCGCCCCCTCCCCCTCCCTTCCCCCTCTCTCCCCCCTCCCCCTCTCTCTCCCTCCTCCCCCTTAACATCTCCATCAGGGAGCGACGGGTGGGGCTTGCCAGTAACAATAGTAGTAATTATCGATTCCCCAACACACGACATGAAAAAGTTCCCACGTGGTCACGACGCGAGGCCTCCGCGTCCGGAACGTGTCGCCTTCAATTCCCGCCCGAAATCCGCGCCCTGTTCTCCCACACGTTCCTATCCGAGGCCTGGTCTGTTCGGGCCGATCCATTCCAGCGAGATCGATTGTTCGGACGCGGGACGTGGAGAGAAACGTTCATCCTCGTGATCAACAAGATCCACAACATCACGAATCCCGTCCAAATGGAGCGAGAGAGAAAACACGAGAAAACAACTCGAGTATTTTCTTGCCGGAAGCCATCACCACGTGAAACTCCTTTGTTTTTGCTCCGGCAGGTAATTAAGTTTCGTTATGAAATAATCCTCCATTATTCGCACAAACCAACGATTTGTGAAATACACAGAGGAAGGGTCGACGTGCTTCGGACAGAAAATACATCTGACTTGCCCGTCGTGTGTCACGTTTCATCGTGACGTCATTCCACACCTGGTACGTCAGCCGTCCACAATTCTTGAAGAGAAGACAGGAGGAAATTCGTCGATTGCAAAATGGTTTGAAACAGTTATTTAAATTATCATTGTACATTTAATAACAACACACCAATAACCATTTTCTTCGTTTTGTTCATTCCGTGTCTCCTCCACATGGAGAACCAACAAACAACACGTTAGTAGTGACGTCACGGTGAACCGTCCATTCCCGATTGTTTTCCCACATTTTCTTTTTTATCAATGATTCAGTTGATCAAGACGAAGATCCGTAAAAAAATGACTTCCCAAGTAAAATGATGAATATGAAGTTCGTTGGGAGGTAAAACGCTGGATTGTGCCTGTGACGTCACGGAACTCGAACATGAGGCTCGAACCCGCGAATCATTTCTGAGGAGCTCGTGAGGAGCTCGTTCCAATGAAGCGATGTAACCACTCGGCCATGCCAGCGCCGATTATACACTCAACGATAGTTATATATGTACTTTGTAATGAACCACAATAACCACAACCAGCGTAGTTTATAAAACCTGTTTATTCACTGGACACTGATGGAGAACACAGAATATTCATGATTTTGATTACAGAGTTTAATCAAATGAGGATCATGACGTCACACGAGCTCCACCAAACGTTGTGAAGTTTATATCCACGTTTTGATCCATGTTTTCCATTCTCAAGAACTAAACTTTGTAAAATCCCACGGAAATGGGGGACGAAACTCGTGTGTGATGATGATGATGATGATGATGATGATGATGATGATGATGATCGGAATGATGATGATCGGGATGATGATGTTGACGATCGAGATGATGATGGTGATGATGATGGTGATAATGTTCAGGATGATGATTATTATGATGATGATGGTGATGGTGATAATGTTCAGGATGATGATTATTATGATGATGATGGTGATAATGTTCAGGATGATGATGATGATGATGATGGTGATAATGTTCAGAATGATTATGATGATGATGGTGATGATCCTCCTCCACAATCACGAAGAACGCACGAGGAATTGAGATCACTTTGATGAGTGCGGATTGTTCACGTGAGACCTTCTTTCTGGGGACTTTGGTTGAATGGAAAAATGTTTTCATAACAAGTGAGAAACAACGTTTTATAAAAATGAAAAAAAATATGTCAGGATGGAATCTCCAAAAAAACCAACGAAACAAGGTCAGAAGGAATGACAAGATTTATATGGTATGAATGACACCACAACACAACACCACAATCCTTTTACGAACTGACATCACGACATCTTGTGACATGTTTGCTGTTGGTCACAATGGTAACAATTACATGAAGTTCACCCCAAACATGTTTTTTTCATTTTTATAAAATATTTTTTCTCACTTGTTTAACTCTGATAATTTAAAAAATAAAATTTGTCATCCGTTTCTTTGTCTGTCTGTCCATGTATGTTCAGGTTTGTTGCAAAGACCGCTGGTCCAACAACCACCACATTTGGCACACAGACCAAGTCCGATACAGAGTTTGCCCTGAGGGTTTTTTATCCATCACCTCAGTCTTTAAAGACCCCGAAGACCCTTTAATACCTCCAATACCCTGAAGATACCAAAACGCTTTTAAGACTCCAAAGACATGCAAGACTCTTGAAGACCCTTAAATACCCTCAATACACTGAAGACCCCTTAGACTCCTTGTAAGACCCTTTAGATCCCAAAGGCCCTGAAGTCCCTTCAGACCCTTTCGACTCCTCAGACCCCAAAGACCCATAAAACCCCTTTAACCCTTCAGACAGATTAGACGGCTCAGATCATTGATCGTTTAGGGTATGAGACCACTTTGACTTTTTTGACCCTTTTTATGTGCTTGAGAGTTTAGACCCTTCCGACCACTTCGACGCTAACGACAATTGGAACATACCCTTTCGACCAGTGATCTTTACTATTTTGGAGAAGAGGGCCACTTTTGCCGATAAGACATCAGTGTGAGAGCTGCCACACCACCTGCAGGACTCCAAAATGGCTGCTGAAAGGCCCGTCATCCACGCAATCTTTTTGCTTGTTTTTTTGTTGTGATTAATGGGCTGCAAGCGTCATTGTTTGCATGCTGCCATCCACTGATGTAGTGATGTTACTTTTACACTTCACATTGGAACACTCATTTGAACCCCTTGAGTCAATACGATATCATTGTGGTGGATTATGATGGGGGTGTTTTCACATTTGTTTGTCGGGGGCGCAATTTAGGCCACCAGTGGCTGCCAGTGGGGCCGCACAATGAAGGGCTTTAGAACATCGAGAACTTTTTAAGCGCACACCACACAAACATCCATAGTCCTCTTACAAAATACAGACTATACTGGACATGTTTCAGCAAGTACAGCACTGCACAAACTTGACCCACCCAGAGGGTGGGTACTCTGCTATGGATACTAATAAAAGGCGATGTGTGTGTGTGAGTGTGTGTGTGTGTGTGTGTGTGTGTCTGTGTGTGTGTGTGTGTGTGTGTGTGTGTGTGTGTGTGTGTGTGTCCGTCCTCCATCACTCCAAACTCATGAAACCTCGCAGCCGAAAACTTTGCATGCAAATTCACAGAACTCCAAGGAAGTGCAAGAGTGAAAATTGGGTGTTTGAGTTTATTAAAAACACCTCTTTTGAAGAAAATTAACAGCCTTATTTAGTAATATCCTTTATCAGGCGCATTCTCGGTCACCGCTCTCTGAGGTCTTAAGGCGATTTCCTGGGCAACCTCGCTGGGGTCTGAAGCTGCCATGTTTTTTGGCCTGCTCAACCATGCCTTGACCTGCTCAACCATGCCTTGACCTGGAACAGGCTGCAACGATTTTTTAATGATAAAGTTTTTTTTTTCATTTTCCCTACTCATATTATCAAATGCCTCTTTGTCATAGCTACGAATCGCTTGGGTACATTGCAATGCTGAAAAACGCCTGAGACGCTAGCTTTCGTTGTTTTATTTCATTTCCACATATGTGTTTGCCACGAGTATCTCTTAATCTAAGCCAAATTACAAAATGCAAGCTCCAGATTTGAACTCAGCAGCAGTTCCAACTCCTCACAAAATTTTTCATTTGTCCAATTCGGACATTGCATGGGCACTTCAGGGTGCATAGTTTTATCGACGGCAATCGCTTGCCAAACCAGGCATTCCATTGGAGTGCTTGCTTTGGTGCTTCAGCCACTCACCAAGCGCCCTGCAGTTGATAGTGGTACAGTTCGTGTCCTGATCGGGATGAACAGTTGACAGTTGCAAGGTAGAGGTACATTTACAGTGCACACTGACGTGGTATATATGGGTAGATTTGGATCTGTACGGACTCTCCGTGGTTGTGTGGGTGTGGCATGCCTGCTACAAGCGACATGGTGGAAAAGTTTGTTCCCGTATATTTTGGAGGTTTTATCAGGTTTTCCTTTGATCTCGCGACTGTTTCTAAAGCATTTGGTGATCGGGTGTTCTTCACAAAGGTTAAATGGTTTCTCTTTGTGAATTTCAAAGCAAAATATATTTAATGACACCAACTTTCTGAGCCGTTTGCCGTATTAACGTGTTTCATAAATTATCGACCCCAATTTTTTTTCTTCCCATCACTCGCAACTGTTTATAACGTTTAATGTTTGTGAACATCTCCCTGAAACGTCGAGATAAATGCAACGTTGTTTTTCGGTGGGAGCACTCAAGGTTTCTGGGTTGCATACAGTACATACTGTAGTCGGTAGTAATCACACTGACTCCAATCTGACGATTCCCAAAAAATTGTTGACTGGTATCTACATGTACAGCTTTCAGAATGTGGAAAGGAGTTCTTAAAGGGCGGGCTTAAAGTATCCACTTTCATTTCAGTAATTCATGGACCAAGGTGTGAAGTTTTTTTTGTTCTCAAAGTTTTGTCCCAGTGGCTCTCTTCAGGATGGTTACCGAGGCCCGGACAGCTTCAACCTATAGTTCTTTTGTAGTCATATTTCCAGGGATGGTTTTTAATATCTCTGTGAGGTTCTTCATTATCATTGCTGCAGCTCCATCACTGGTACAACTTTGGCATTCTTCAGCTTCCAGGATCTTTTCATTTCATTCTTTCGGTTTTGGTATTTGTTCATTTTATTGATTTCTGCATCGTTTCATCCCAAAATCACTGGTATTAACACCTCAATTGGCAATGCCTTCTTCTCTTTTTTGTACCCAAGTATGATATCTGGTCGCAATGCTTTGTTTACAATGTACACACTCGATTGGATCATGAGGTCAAATGTGAATGGTATTTCCATGTTTTCAGTGATTGCTTTTGGTTCATTTTCCCACGAATTATCTGCAACTGGAATATCAAAGTTTTTGCAGATGTGCTCACGGAAAACTTCACAAACTCTGTTGTGTCGTGTGTCCAGCTGTTCTGACACGAGTGTTTGTTTTTTTTCGTGTTCGGTCATAAAGCACAACATCATTCTCTTTGTTCACCCCACATCCATCCCTCACCTTTCTCTCTTTTGCTTCCTACTCCCCCCCCCCCCACCCAACTATCTCTCTCTCTCTCTCTCTCTCTCTCTCTCTCTCTCTCTCTCTCTCTCTCTCTCTCTCTCTCTCTCTCTCTCTCTCTCTCTCTCTCTCTCTCTCTCTCTCTCTCTCTCTCTCTCTCTCTCTCTCTCTCTCTCTCTCTCTCTCTCTCTCTCTCTCTCTCTCTCTCTCTCTCTCTCTCTCTCTCTCTCTCTCTCTCTCTCTCTCTCTCTCAACGCCTCCTTACATCCCTCCCTCCCACAGTGTATAGCAATGTTTGGTGAGGTGTAGCACTCCCCCTCCCTCCTTACTCGTTCTTCCCCCTTTTCTCTCGCTTCCCCTCCCTCCTCCCTCAGTGTTTTGCAACGTTTGGTGAGGTGCAGCACTCTCCACCTCCCCCTGCCTTCCTTAATCATTATTCCCCCTTTCCGAGCTTCCCCTCCCTCCTCCCTCTGTCCTCTCCCTTCCCTTCCACCCGTCCTCTCTGCTCCCGTCCATACTCTCGATCTCCCTCCCTCCGTCTCCTGCCTTCCCTCCATCCATCCTCTCTGCCCCCTCCCTTCCATCCTCTCTGCCTCCCTCCCTTCCATCCTCTCTGCCCCTCCCTTCCATCCTTTTCCCTCCCTTCTCTCCATCCTCTGCCTCCGTTCCCCCTTTGTCTCCCTCCCCTGTCTCCTCTCTCCCCCCTCCCCCTCTCTCTCCCTCCTCCCCCTTAACATCTCCGTCAGGGAGCGACGGGTGGGGCTTGCCAGTAACAATAGTAATTATCGATTCCCCAACACACGACATGAAAAAGTTCCCACGTGGTCACGACGCGAGGCCTCCGCGGCCGGAACGTGTCGCCTTCAATTCCCGCCCGAAATCCGCGCCCTGTTCACCCACACGTTCCTATCCGAGGCCTGGTCTGTTCGGGCCGATCCATTCCAGCGAGATCGATTGTTCGGACGCGGGACGTGGAGAGAAACGTTCATCCTCGTGATCAACAAGATCCACAACATCACGAATCCCGTCCAAATGGAGCGAGAGAGAAAACACGAGAAAACAACTCGAGTATTTTCTTGCCGGAAGCCATCACCACGTGAAACTCCTTTGTTTTTGCTCCGGCAGGTGATTAAGTTTCGTTATGAAATAATCCTCCATTATTCGCACAAACCAACGATTTGTTAAATACACAGAGGAAGGGTCGACGTGCTTCGGACAGAAAATACATCTGACTTGCCCGTCGTGTGTCACGTTTCATCGTGACGTCATTCCACACCTGGTAAGTCAGCCGCCAATAATTCTTGAAGAGAAGACAGGAGGAAATTCGTCGAGTGCAAAATGGTTTGAAACAGTTATTTAAATTATCATTGTACATTTAATAACAACACACCAATAACCATTTTCTTCCTTTTGTTCATTTCGTGTCTCCTCCACATGGAGAACCAACAAACAACACGTTAGTAGTGACGTCACGGTGAGCCGTGCATTCCCGATTGTTTTCCCACATTTTCTTTTTTATCAATGATTCACTTGATCAAGACTTGGATCCGCAAATAAAATGACTTCCCAAGTAAAATGATGAATGTGAAGTTCGTTGGGAGGAAAAACGCTGGATTGTGCCTGTGACGTCACGGAACTCGAACATGAGGCTCGAACCCGCGAATCATTTCTGAGGAGCTCGTGAGGAGCTCGTTCCAATGAAGCGATGTAACCACTCGGCCATGCCAGCTCCGATTATACACTCAACGATAGTTATATATGTACTTTGTAATGAACCACAATAACCACAACGAGCGTAGTTTATAAAACCTGTTTATTCACTGGACACTGATGGAGAACACAGAATATTCATGATTTTGATTACAGAGTTTAATCAAATGAGGATCATGACGTCACACGAGCTCCACCAAACGTTGTGAAGTTTATATCCACGTTTTGATCCACGTTTTGATCCATGTTTTCCATTCTCAAGAACTAAACTTTGTAAAATCCCACGGAAATGGGGGACGAAACTCGTGTGTGATGATGATGATGATGATGATGATGATGATGATGATGATGATGATGATCGGAATGATGATGATCGGGATGATGATGTTGACGATCGAGATGATGATGGTGATGATGATGGTGATAATGTTCAGGATGATGATTATTATGATGATGATGGTGATGGTGATAATGTTCAGGATGATGATTATTATGATGATGATGGTGATAATGTTCAGGATGATGATGATGATGATGATGGTGATAATGTTCAGAATGATTATGATGATGATGGTGATGATCCTCCTCCACAATCACGAAGAACGCACGAGGAATTGAGATCACTTTGATGAGTGCGGATTGTTCACGCGAGACCTTCTTTCTGGGGACTTTGGTTGAATGGAAAAATGTTTTCATAACAAGTGAGAAACAACGTTTTATAAAAATGAAAAAAAACATGTCAGGATGGAATCTCCAAAAAAACCAACGAAACAAGGTCAGAAGGAATGACAAGATTTATATGGTATGAATGACACCACAACACAACACCACAATCCTTTTACGAACTGACATCACGACATCTTGTGACATGTTTGCTGTTGGTCACAATGGTAACAATTACATGAAGTTCACCCCAAACATGTTTTTTTCATTTTTATAAAATATTTTTTCTCACTTGTTTAACTCTGACGATCTAAAAAATAAAATTTGTCATCCGTTTCTTTGTCTGTCTGTCCATGTATGTTCAGGTTTGTTGCAAAGACCGCTGGTCCAACAACCACCACATTTGGCACACAGACCAAGTCCGATACAGAGTTTGCCCTGAGGGTTTTTTATCCATCACCTCAGTCTTTAAAGACCCCGAAGACCCTTTAATACCTCCAATACCCTGAAGATACCAAAACGCTTTTAAGACTCCAAAGACATGCAAGACTCTTGAAGACCCTTAAATACCCTCAATACACTGAAGACCCCTTAGACTCCTTGTAAGACCCTTTAGACCCCAAAGGCCCTGAAGTCCCTTCAGACCCTTTCGACTCCTCAGACCCCAAAGGCCCATAAAACCCCTTTAACCCTTCAGACAGATTAGACGGCTCAGATCATTGATCGTTTAGGGTATGAGACCACTTTGACTTTTTTGACCCTTTTTATGTGCTTGAGAGTTTAGACCCTTCCGACCACTTCGACGCTAACTACAATTGGAACATACCCTTTCGACCAGTGATCTTTACTATTTTGGAGAAGAGGGCCACTTTTGCCGATAAGACATCAGTGTGAGAGCTGCCACACCACCTGCAGGACTCCAAAATGCCCGCATTTGGCCCGGCATCCACGCAATCTTTTTGCTTGTTTTTTGTTGTAATTAATGGGCTGCAAGCGTCATTGTTTGCATGCTGCCATCCACTGATGTAGTGATGTTACTTTTACACTTCACATTGGAACACTCATTTGAACCCCTTGAGTCAACATGACAGCATTGTGGTGGATTATGATAGGGGTGTTTCACATTTCGTTGTCAGGGGGAACAACTTTGGCCACCAGTGGCCGCCAGTGGGGCCGCACAATGAAGGGCTTTAGAACATCGAGAACTTTTTAAGCGCACACCACACAAACATCGATAGTCCTCTTACAAAATACAGACGATACTGTACATGTTTCAGCAAGTACAGCACTGCACAAACTTTACTCACCCAGAGGGTGGGTACTCTGCTATCGATACTAATAAAAGGCGATGTGTGTGTGTGTGTGTGTGTGTGTGTGTGTGTGTGTGTGTGTGTGTGTGTGTGTGTGTGTGTGTGTGTGTGTGTGTGTGTGTGTCCGTCCTCCATCACTCCAAACTCATGAAACCTCGCAGCCTAAAACTTTGCATGCATATTCACGGAACTCCAAGGAAGTGCAAGACTAAAAATTGGGTGTTTGGGTTAATTAAAAACACCTCTTTTGAAGAAAATTAACAGCCTTATTTAGTAATATCCTTTATCAGGCGCATCCTCGGTCACCGCTCTCTGAGGTCTTAATGCGAATCCTGAGCGACCTCGCTGGGGTCTGAAGCTGCCAAGTTTTTTGACCTGCTCAACCATGCTTTGACCTGGAACAGGCTGCAAGGATTTTTTAATGACAAAGATTTTTTTTTCATTTTCCTTACTCATATTATCAAATGCCTGTTCATCATCGCTACGAATCACTTGGGTACATTGCAATGCTTATAAATGCACGAGACGCCAGCTTTCGTTGTTTTATTTCATTTCCACATATGCGTTTGCCACGAGTATGTCTTAAACTAAGCCAAATTACAAAATGCAAGCTCCAGATTTGAACTCAGCAGCAGTTCCAACTCCTCACAAAATTTTTCATTTGTCCAATTCGGACATTGCATGGGCACTTCAGGGTGCATAGTTTTATCGACGGCAATCGCTTGCCAAACCAGGCATTCCATTGGAGTGCTTGCTTTGGTGCTTCAGCCACTCACCAAGCGCCCTACAGTTGATAGTGGTACAGTTCGTGTCCCGATCAGGATGAACAGTTGACAGTTACTGCAAGGTAGAGGTACATTTACAGTGCACACCGACGTGGTATATATGGGTAGATTTGGATCTGTACGGACTCTCCGTGGTTGTGTGGGTATGGCATGCCTGCTACGAGCGACATGGTGGAAAAGTTTGATCCCGTATATTTTGGAGGTTTTATCAGGTTTTCCTTTGATCTCGCGACTGTTTCTAAAGCATTTGGTGATCGGGTGTTCTTCACAAAGGTTAAATGGTTTCTCTTTGTGAGTTTCAAAGCAAAATGTATTTGATGACACCAACTTTCTGAGCCGTTTGCCGTATTAACGTGTTTCATAAATTATCGACCCAAATTTTTTTTCTTCCCGTCACTCGCAACTGTTTATAACGTTTAATGTTTGTGAACATCTCCCTGAAATGTCGAGATAAATGCAACGTTGTTTTTCGGTGGGAGCACTCAAGGCTTCTGGGTTGCATACAGTACATACTGTAGTCAGTTGTAATCACACTGACTCCAATCTGCCAATTCCCAAAAAATTGTTGACTGGTATCTACATTTTCAGCTTTCAGAATGTGGAAAGGAGTTCTTAAAGGGTGGGCTTAAAGTATCCACTTTCATTTCAGTAATTCATGGACCAAGGTGTGAAGTTTTTTTTGTTCTAAAAGTTTTGTCCCAGTGGCTCTCTTCAGGATGGTTACCGAGGCCCGGACAGCTTCAACCTATAGTTCTTTTGTCGTCATATTTCCAGGGATGGTTTCTAATATCTCTGTGAGGTTCTTCATTATCATTCCTGCAGCTCCATCACTGGTACAACTTTGGCATTCTTCAGCTTCCAGGATCTTTTCATTTCATTCTTTCGGTTTTGGTATTTGTTCATTTTATTGATTTCTGCATCGTTTCATCCCAAAATCACTGGTATTAACACCTCAATGAGCAATGCCTTCTTCTCTTTTTTTTGTACCCAAGTATGGTATCTGGTCGCAATGCTTTGTTTACAATGTACACACTCGATTGGATCATGAGGTCAAACGTGAACGGTGCTTCCATGTTTTCAGTGATTGCTTTTGGTTCATTTTCCCACGAATTCTCTGCAACTAGAATGTCAAAGTTTTTGCAGATGTGCTCACGGAAAACTTCACAAACTCTGTTGTGTCGTGTGTCCAGCTGTTCTGACACGAGTTTTTTATTTTTTTTTCGTGTTCGGTCATAAAGCACAACATCATTCTCTTTGCTCACCCCACATCCATCCCTCACCTTTCTCTCTTTTGCTTCCGACTCCCCCCCCCCAACTATCTCTATCTCTATCTCTATCTCTATCTCTCTCTCTCTCTCTCTCTCTCTCTCTCTCTCTCTCTCTCTCTCTCTCTCTCTCTCTCTCTCTCTCTCTCTCTCTCTCTCTCTCTCTCTCTCTCTCTCTCTCTCTCTCTCTCTCTCTCTCCCTCTCTCTCTCTCTCTCTCTCTCCCTCTCCCTCCCTCTCTCTCTCTCTCTCTCTCTCTCTCTATCTCTCTCTCTCTCTCTCTCTCTCTCTCTCTCTTACCGCCTCCTCACATCCCTCCCTCCCTCAGTGTATAGCAACGTTTGGTGAGGAGTCGCACTCTCCACCTCCCCTGCCTTCCTGACTCATTATTCCCCCTTTCCTAGCTTCCCCTCCCTCCTCCCTCTATCCTCTCCCTTCCCTTCCACCCGTCCTCTCTGCTCCCATCCATGCTCTTGATGTCCCTCCCTCCGTCTCCTGCCTTCCTTCCCTTCCATCCTCTGCTCCTCTCCCTTCCATCCTCTCTGCACCTCTCCCTGCCTTCTCTCCATCCTCTTCCTCCCTTCCCCCTTGTCTCCCTCACGTCTCCTCTCTCCCCCCTCCCCCTCCCTTCCCCCTCTTTCCCCCTCCCCTCCCCTCTCTCCCCCTCCCCTTTACATCTCCGTCAGGGAGCGATGGGTGGGGCTTGCCAGTAACAATAGTAATTATCGATTCCCCAACACACGACATGAAAAAGTTCCCACGTGGTCACGACGCGAGGCCTCCGCGTCCGGAACGTGTCGCCTTCAATTCCCGCCCGAAATCCGCGCCCTGTTCACCCACACGTTCCTATCCGAGGCCTGGTCTGTTCGGGCCGATCCATTCCAGCGAGATCGATTGTTCGGACGCGGGACGTGGAGAGAAACGTTCATCCTCGTGATCAACAAGATCCACAACATCGCGAATCCCGTCCAAATGGAGCGAGAGAGAAAACACGAGAAAACAACTCGAGTATTTTCTTGCCGGAAGCCATCACCACGTGAAACTCCTTTGTTTTTGCTCCGGCAGGTAATTATGTTTCGTTATGAAATAATCCTCCATTATTCGCACAAACCAACGATTTGTGAAATACACAGAGGAAGGGTCGACGTGCTTCGGACAGAAAATACATCTGACTTGCCCATCGTGTGTCACGTTTCATCGTGACGTCATTCCACAGCTGGTACGTCAGCCGTCCACAATTCTTGAAGAGAAGACAGGAGGAAATTCGTCGAGTGCAAAATGGTTTGAAACAGTTATTTAAATTATCATTGTACATTTAATAACAACACACCAATGACCATTTTCTTCCTTTTGTTCATTTCGTGTCTCCTCCACATGGAGAACCAACAAACAACACGTTAGTAGTGACGTCACGGTGAGCCGTCCATTCCCGATTGTTTTCCCACATTTTCTTTTTATCAATGATTCAGTTGATCAAGACGAAGATCCGTAAAAAATGACTTCCCAAGTAAAATGATGAATGTGAAGTTCGTTGGGAGGTAAAACGCTGGATTGTGCCTGTGACGTCACGGGACTCGAACATGAGGCTCGAACCCGCGAATCATTTCTGAGGAGCTCGTGAGGAGCTCGTTCCAATGAAGCGATGTAACCACTCGGCCATGCCAGCGCCGATCATACACTCAACGATAGTTATATATGTACTTTGTAATGAACCACAATAACCACAATCAGCGTGGTTAATCAAACCTGTTTACTCACTGGACACTGATGGAGAACACAGAATATTCATGATTTTGATGACGAGTTTAATCAAATGAGAATCACTGACGTCACACGAGCTCCACCAAACGTTGTAAAGTTTATATCCACGTTTTGATCCACGTTTTCCATTCTCAAGAACGAAACTTTGTAAAATCCCACGGAAATGGGGGACGAAACTCGTGTGTGATGATGATGATGATGATGATCGGGATGATGATGTTGATTATCGGGATGATGATGATGATGATGGTGAGAATGTTCAGGATGATGATTATGATGATGATGGTGATGATCGGGATGATGATGGTGATGATGATGGTGATAATGTTCAGGATTTTGATGATGGTGATGATCGGGATGATGATGGTGATGATGGTGATGATCGGGATGATGATGATGATGATGATGGTGAGAATGTTCAGGATTTTGATGATGGTGATGATCGGGATGATGATGGTGATAATGTTCAGGATGATGATGATTATGATGATGATGGTGATAATGTTCAGGATGATGATTATGATGATGATGGTGATGATCGGGATGATGATGATGATGATGATGATGGTGAGAATGTTCAGGATGATGATTATGATGATGATGGTGATGATCGGGATGATGATGATGATGATGATGGTGAGAATGTTCAGGATTTTGATGATGGTGATGATCGGGATGATGATGGTGATAATGTTCAGGATGATGATGATTATGATGATGATGGTGATAATGTTCAGGATGATGATGATGATGGTGATGATCCTCCCCCACAATCACGAAGAACGCACGAGGAATTGAGATCACTTTGATGAGTGCGGATTGTTCACGCGAGACCTTCTTTCTGGGGACTTTCGTTGAATGGAAAAATGTTTTCATAACAAGTGAGAAACAACGTTTTATAAAAATGAAAAAAAACATGTCAGGATGGAATCTCCAAAAAAACCAACGAAACAAGGTCAGAAGGAATGACAAGATTTATATGGTATGAATGACACCACAACACAACACCACAATCCTTTTACGAACTGACATCACGACATCTTGTGACATGTTTGCTGTTGGTCACAATGGTAACAATTACATGAAGTTCGCCAAAACATGTTTTTTTCATTTTTATAAAATATTTTTTCTCACTTGTTTCACTCTGACGATCTAAAAAATAAAATTTGTCATCCGTTTCTTTGTCTGTCTGTCCATGTATGTTCAGGTTTGTTGCAAAGACGGCTGGTCCGACAACCACCACATTTGGCACACAGACCAAGTCAGAAACAGAGTTTGCCCTGAGGGTGTTTTATCCATCACCTCAGTCTTTAAAGACCCCGAAGAGCCTTTAATACCTCCAATACCCTGAAGACACCAAAACGCTTTTCAGACTCCAAAGACCTGCAAGACCCTTGAAGACCCTTAAATACCCTCAATACACTGAAGACCCCTTAGACTCCTTGTAAGACCCTTTAGACCCCAAAGGCCCTGAAGTTCCTTCAGACCGCCCTCAAAGGGCGGAGGACTTCCTTGTGAGCCAACGGCCATCCATATCTAGTGCCCAACTGTGTCTGCGGACGTCCTCCTGCAGTTGGGTCACTTCTTATTAGGAGGTTGGTGGCAGGATTTGCACTCCGGCCACCGTAAAACGCTTCATTCCGCAAAACGCAAAAAAAATCTGAAAACCCACTCCGTGGGAGTACCTCCTGTGCAGCTTCCCTTCGCAGGGCAGCTCACCGGATGACAGGATTGGGGCAAAGCCTTCGGGACCCACAATCTTTGATAGGAGGGAAACCACGGGGTAACATCCCTGGGTCAGATTGCGGGAGAGTGTGTCGGAGTGGTGCTGAGGTGTCGTCCATCAGACGCCGGTCTCCTTGGGTTAACCTGAGGCGGTCCCTTCGGGTGGGTGCCTGGAATGTCCTATCCCTAAGAGAGGATGATCACCTGTCTCTGTTATCATCTGAGCTCAAGCGTTTGGACATCGGGATTGCAGCTCTCTCTGTGGTTCGGAGACCGGATTGCGGCGAGATAATGGTGGGTGGTTACACCTACTATTGGTCTGGTCGCTCTGATGGTTACCATACCCAAGGAGTTGCTGTAGCTGTGTCCAATAAGCTGACCCCAATGATAATTGAGGTAACACCGGTCAACGAGCATATTATGAGATTAAGGATTCGCCACTCCTTCGGTGTCATTTCCCTGGTCTATATTTATGCTCCGACTGAGGCGAGTGATCTTACCGTGAAGGACACATTCTACGCCACACTCGAGTCTGTGGTTGATCAGTGCCCCAGACGAGATACACTTCCAGTCTTGGGGGATTTCAATGCATCGACTAGAACTGATAGGGACGGTTATGAGGTGTGTGTTGGTCCCCATGGGTCGGGAACTATGAACCAGAATCGCACTAAGTTACTTGACTTTGCAAGAAGTCATGGACTTAGGGTGGCTGGTTCATGGTTTCAGCGCCCACAAGCTCATCGCTGGACTTGGTATTCCAACGCTGGCGGTGTGGCAAAGGAGATTGACCATGTCCTCATTGACGGTTGTTGGAGGATGATCCAGAACTGCAGGGTCTACCGGAGTGCTCAGTTCCTCAATACTAACCACAGGCTTGTTGTAGCAACTCTAAAGCTGCACCTTAAATCCTGGAGAATGGTACCATCCCAGCCTAGGCTGGATGTTGCCAAGCTCAGGGATGAGAGAGTAGCTGAGGAGTTTGCGAACAGGCTGAGTGGACACTTGGGGGTCTGGGTGCTTTGGGGGTCCTGAAGAGTTGTGGAGCACCTTCAAGACCACCGTCCTTGATGTTGCCGGTGGATGCCTTGGAGTTCACCGCAGGGCAAAGAAGAATTTTGTCTCTCAAGGGACACTGGATACCATTGACCAGAGTCGCAGGGCCAGGCTGAATGGCAGAGCTGAGCTGTTCAGGGAGCTGAGGCGTAAAACTGTACGTGCACTGAGGGTGGACAAGGAGGCCTATGTGCGAGGAATCTGTGAGGGGTAGAGCTTCACCTGTGGACAGGTGATTCTCGTCCCGCTTACAGGGGAATTCGCGCATTACCCTCATCCAAGCCCATCCCTCGGAGCACTGCAGTTCGAGCAGAGAGTGGTAGGCTCTTGACAGAGGAGTCTGAAGTGAAGGCCCGCTGGGCCGGTTACTTTGAGCGGTTGTACCAGGCTGATCCCCCAACTGTCGAGTTGGACGTCAAGGGTGTTACAATCCCTGTTGCTGACCCTCGAATCAACTGTGGTCCACCATCGCTTGTGGAAACACGGGCTGCGGTGAACCAGTTGAAACGGGGTAAAGCTCCAGGGATCTGTGGCATCCATGCTGAACTTCTCAAGGCTGGTGGAAATGCTGCACTCGTGTCGTTGCATGCAGTTTTGTGCTCTGCCTGGAACACAGGCATCATCCCAACTGATTGGAAGAGGGGCCTTGTTGTCCCTCTCTGGAAAGGGAAGGGTGATCGCCAAGACTGCAACAACTACCGAGGGGTGACGCTGCTCTCAGTGCCGGGCAAGGTCTTTGCTCGGATAATTCTTGATAGGGTTCGCCACCATCTGCTTGAGCACCAGCGTCCAGAGCAGTCAGGCTTTACACCAAAGAGGTCAATGATTGACCGTATCCTTGCACTTCGTGTCCTCACCGAACGCAGACGAGAGTTTCGGCAGGGGCTGCTTGCAGCCTATGTTGATCTCTGTAAAGCGTTCGATTCAGTGAATCGGGATGTCCTCTGGAGGATTCTTGGTCTTCGTGGGGTGCCACCGAAACTGTTCGATCTGATGTCTGAACTCTACTCTGGTACTGAGAGTGCTGTGAAGTGTGGTGGTACCATCTCTGACTTATTTCCAGTTGTTACTGGAGTTCGTCAGGGATGTGTACTTGCCCCCACACTTTTCAGCACTTGTATGGACTGGATTTTTGGGAGGATGTCGGAGAGATCAAGTTGCGGTGCATCGTTTGGCAATGTCAAGATCTCGGACCTTGATTTTGCAGATGATGCAGTCATCTTTGCGGAGACCTTAGATATCCTTTTGGGGGCCCTCGAGGTGCTGAATGAGGAGTCGGAGCCGTTGGGATTACGGATTTCTTGGGTCAAAACTAAGATCCAAGCTTTAGGTGACATCTTGGATGCTGCTGTCCTGTCTGTGTCTGTTTGTGGTGAGGATGTTGAGGTCGTGGATAGATTCACTTACCTTGGCAGTGATATTCATGTCTCCGCAGGTTGTGAGCCGGAGGTCAATAGACGTCTGGGTCGGGCCTGGGGAGTCATGGATACACTGGATCATGGGGTGTGGCGCTGCCGGTACCTGTGCGGGAGGACGAAAGTCCGAGTCTTCAGGTCCTTGGTACTTCCAGTCTTGCTCTATGGGTGCGAGACTTGGACTTTGACCAAGGATCTGAGACGGAGACTTAATTCCTTTGGTACCAGGTCTCTTCGGAGAATCCTTGGCTATCGCTGGTCGGATTTTGTGTCCAACGAGCGGTTGCTGAGAGAGACTCGGATGAGATTTGTTACCTGCATAGTCCGTGAGCGTCAGCTGCGGCTGTATGGACATGTGGCTCGTTTTCCTGACGCTGATCCTGCTCACCAGATTCTCTCAGCGAGGGAGTCTCATGAGTGGAGGAGGCCAGTGGGCCGACCACGTGCCTCATGGTTGCAGCAGGTTGACCATCATCTCAAGGAGATGGGGATGGGCCTGGCATCTGCCTGGGGGATGGCCAGACGGAGGCCCCTGGAGTACCGGCGGAAAGTGGACGCAGCGACGCGCTGTTCTAGCACATGCTCCCATACCTGACCTGATAATTTAAAAAATAAAATTTGTCATCCGTTTCTTTGTCTGTCTGTCCGTGTATGTTCACGTTTGTTGCAAAGACCGCTGGTCCAACAACCACCACATTTGGCACACAGACCAAGTCAGAAACAGGGTTTGCCCTGAGGGTGTTTTATCCATCACCTCAGTCTTTAAAGACCCCGAAGAGCCTTTAATACCTCCAATACCCTGAAAACACCAAAACGCTTTTCAGACTCCAAAGACCTGCAAGACCCTTGAAGACCCTTAAATACCCTCAATACACTGAAGACCCCTTAGACTCCTTGTAAGACCCTTTAGACACTAAAGGTCCTGAAGTTCCTTCAGACCCTTTCGACTCCTCAGACCCCAAAGACCCATAAAACCCCTTAAACCCTTCAGACAGATTAGACAGCTCAGATCATTGATCATTTCGGGTATTAGACCACTTGGACTTTTTTCGACCCTTTTTACGTGCTTGAGAGTTTAGACCCTTCCGACCACTTCGACGCTAACTACAATTGGAACATACCCTTTCGACCAGTGATCTTTACTATTTTGGAGAAGAGGGCCACTTTTGCCGATAAGACATCAGTGTGAGAGCTGCCACACCACCTGCAGGACTCCAAAATGGCTGCTAAAACAGGCCCGTCATCCACGCAATCTTTTTGCTTGTTTTTTTGTTGTAATTAATGGGCTGCAAGCGTCATTGTTTGCATGCTGCCATCCACTGATGTAGTGATGTTACTTTTACACTTCACATTGGAACACTCATTTGAACCCCTTGAGTCAATACGATAGCATTGTGGTGGATTATGATGGGGGTGTTTTCACATTTGTTTGTCGGGGGCGCAATTTAGGCCACCAGTGGCCACCAGTGGGGCCGCACAATGAAGGGCTTTAGAACATCGAGAACTTTTTAAGCGCACACCACACAAACATCGATAGTCCTCTTACAAAATACAGACTATACTGGACATGTTTCAGCAAGTACAGCACTGCACAAACTTTACTCACCCAGAGGGTGGGTACTCTGCTATCGATACTAATAAAAGGCAGTGTGTGTGTGTGTGTGTGTGTGTGTGTGTGTGTGTGTGTGTGTGTGTGTGTGTGTCCGTCCTCCATCACTCCAAACTCATGAAACCTCGCAGCCTAAAACTTTGCATGCATATTCACAGAACTCCAAGGAAGTGCAAGAGTGAAAATTGGGTGTTTGAGTTAATTAAAAACACCTCTTTTGAAGAAAATTAACAGTCTTATTTAGTTATATCCTTTATCAGGCACATCCTCGGTCACCGCTCTCTGAGGTCTTAAGGCGAATCCTGGGCAACCTCGCTGGGGTCTGAAGCTGCCAAGTTTTTTGACCTGCTCAACCATGCCTTGACCTGCTCAACCATGCCTTGACCTGGAACAGGCTGCAACGATTTTTTAATGATAAAGTTTTTTTTTTCATTTTCCCTACTCATATTATCAAATGCCTGTTCATCATAGCTACGAATCACTTGGGCACATTGCATTGCTTAGAAACGCCTGAGACGCTAGCTTTCGTTGTTTTATTTCATTTCCACATATGTGTTTGCCACAAGTATCTCTTAATCTAAGCCAAATTACAAAATGCAAGCTCCAGATTTGAACTCAGCAGCAGTTCCAACTCCTCACAAAATTTTTCATTTGTCCAATTCGGACATTGCATGGGCACTTCAGGGTGCATAGTTTTATCGACGGCAATCGCTTGCCAAACCAGGCATTCCATTGGAGTGCTTGCTTTGGTGCTTCAGCCACTCACCAAGCGCCCTGCAGTTGATAGTGGTACAGTTCGTGTCCCAATTGGGATGAACAGTTGACAGTTACTACAAGGTAGAGGTACATTTACAGTGCACACCGACGTGGTATATATGGGTAGATTTGGATCTGTACGGACTCTCCGTGGTTGTGTGGGTATGGCATGCCTGCGAGGAGCGACGTGGTGGAAAAGTTTGATCCTGTATATTTTGGAGGTTTTATCAGGTTTTCCTTTGATCTCGCGACTGTTTCTAAAGCATTTGGTGATCGGGTGTTCTTCACAAAGGTTAAATGGTTTCTCTTTGTGAGTTTCAAAGCAAAATATATATTAATGACACCAACTTTCTGAGCCGTTTGCCGAAATAACATGTTTCATAAATTATCGACCCAAATTTTTTTCTTCCCGTCACTTGCAACTGTTCATAAAGTTTAATGTTTGTGAACATCTCCCTGAAACGTCGAGATAAATGCAACGTTGTTTTTCGGTGGGAGCTCCTCAAGGTTTCTGGGTTGCATACAGTACATACTGTAGTCGGTAGTAATCACACTGACTCCAATCTGCCGATTCCCAAAAAATTGTTGACTGGTATCTACATTTTCAGCTTTCAGAATGTGGAAAGGAGTTCTTAAAGGGCGGGCTTAAAGTATCCACTTTCATTTCAGTTATTCATGGACCAAGGTGTGAAGTTTTTTTTGTTCTCAAAGTTTTGTCCCAATGGCTCTCTTCAGGATGGTTACCGAGGCCCGGACAGCTTCAACCTATAGTTCTTTTGTAGTAATATTTCCAGGGATGGTTTCTAATATCTCTGTGAGGTTCTTCATTATCATTCCTGAAGCTCCATCACTGGTACAACTTTGGCATTCTTCAGCTTCCAGGATCTTTTCATTTCATTCTTTCGGTTTTGGGATTTGTTCATTTTATTGATTTCTGCATTGTTTCATCCCAAAATCACTGGTATTAACACCTCAATTAGCAATGCCTTCTTCTCTTTTTTTGTACCCAAGTATGGTATCTGGTCACAATGCTTTGTTTACAATGTACACACTCGATTGGATCATGAGGTCAAACGTGAACGGTGCTTCCATGTTTCCAGTGATTGCTTTTGGTTCATTTTCCAACGAATTCTCTGCAACTGGAATATCAAAGTTTTTGCAGATGTGCTCACGGAAAACTTCACAAACTCTGTTGTGTCGTGTGTCCAGCTGTTCTGTCACGAGTTTTTTTTTTCGTGTTCGGTCATTAAGCACAACATCATTATCTTAGCTCACCCCACATCCATCCCTCACCTTTCTCTCTTTTGCTTCCGACTCCCCCCCCCCACAACTCTCTCTTTCTCTCTCTCTCTCTCTCTCTCTCTCTCTCTCTCTCTCTCTCTCTCTCTCTCTCTCTCTCTCTCTCTCTCTCTCTCTTCACTCACTTACTCACTCTCTCTCTCTCTCTCTGCCTCCCCACATCCCTCCCTCCCTCAGTGTATAGCAACGTTTGGTGAGGAGTCGCACTCTCCACCTCCCCCTGCCTTCTTGACTCATTATTCCCCCTTTCCTAGCTTCCCCTCCCTCCTCCCTCTATCCTCTCCCTTCCCTTCCACCCATCCTCTCTGCTCCCATCCATGCTCTTGATGTCCCTCCCTCCGTCTCCTGCCTTCCTTCCCTTCCATCCTCTCTGCACCTCTCCCTCCCTTCTCTCCATCCTCTGCCTCCCTTCCCCTTTGTCTCCCTCCCGTCTCCTCTCTCCCCCTCCCCTCCCCTCTCTCTCCCCCTCCCCCTCTCTCCCCCTCCCCTCCCCTCTCTCTCCCCCTCCCCTCTCTCTCTCCCCCCTCCCCTCTCTCTCCCCCTCCCCTCCCCTCTCTCTCCCCCTCCCCCCTCCCTCCCCCCTCCCCCTCTCTCTCCCCCTCCCCTCCCCTCTCACCCACCCCTCCCCTCCTCCCCTCCCCCTCTCCCCCACCCCTCCCCTCCTCCCTCTCTCTCCCTCCCCCTCCCCTCCTCTCTCTCCCTCCCCCTCCCCTCCCCTCTCTCTCCCTCCCCCCTCCCCTCCCCTCTCTCTCCCCCCTCCCCCTTAACATCTCCGTCAGGGAGCGATGGGTGGGGCTTGCCAGTAACAATAGTAATTATCGATTCCCCAACACACGACATGAAAAAGTTCCCACGTGGTCACGACGCGAGGCCTCCGCGTCCGGAACGTGTCGCCTTCAATTCCCGCCCGAAATCCGCGCCCTGTTCACCCACACGTTCCTATCCGAGGCCTGGTCTGTTCGGGCCGATCCATTCCAGCGAGATCGATTGTTCGGACGCGGGACGTGGAGAGAAACGTTCATCCTCGTGATCAACAAGATCCACAACATCACGAATCCCGTCCAAATGGAGCGAGAGAGAAAACACGAGAAAACAACTCGAGTATTTTCTTGCCGGAAGCCATCACCACGTGAAACTCCTTTGTTTTTGCTCCGGCAGGTAATTATGTTTCGTTATGAAATAATCCTCCATTATTCGCACAAACCAACGATTTGTGAAATACACAGAGGAAGGGTCGACGTGCTTCGGACAGAAAATACATCTGACTTGCCCGTCGTGTGTAACGTTTCATCGTGACGTCATTCTGCACCTGGTACGTCAGCCGTCCATAATTCTTGAAGAAAAGACAGGAGGAAATTCGTCGAGTGCAAAATGGTTTGAAACAGTTATTTAAATTATCATTGTACATTTAATAACAACACACCAATAACCATTTTCTTCGTTTTGTTCATTTCGTGTCTCCTCCACATGGAGAACCAACGAACAACACGTTAGTAGTGACGTCACGGTGAGCCGTCCATTCCCGATTGTTTTCCCATATTTTCTTTTTATCAATGATTCAGTTGATCAAGACTTGGATCCGGAAAAAAATGACTTCCCAAGTAAAATGATGAATATGAAGTTCGTTGGGAGGTAAAACGCTGGATTGTGCCTGTGACGTCACGGGACTCGAACATGAGGCTCGAACCCGCGAATCATTTCTGAGGAGCTCGTGAGGAGCTCGTTCCAATGAAGCGATGTAACCACTCGGCCATGCCAGCGCCGATTATACACTCAACGATATTTATATATGTACTTTGTAATGAACTACAATAACCACAACCAGCGTGGTTTATAAAACCTGTTTATTCACTGGACACTGATGGAGAACACACAATATTCATGATTTTGATTACAGAGTTTAATCAAATGAGGATCATGACGTCACACGAGCTCCACCAAACGTTGTGAAGTTTATATCCACGTTTTGATCCACGTTTTCCATTCTCAAGAACGAAACTTTGTAAAATCCCACGGAAATGGGGGACGAAACTCGTGTGTGATGATGATGATGATGATGATGATGTTGATGATCGGGATGATGATGATGATGGTGAGAATGTTCAGGATGATGATTATGATGATGATGGTGATGATCGGGATGATGATGGTGATAATGTTCAGGATGATGATGATGATGATGATGATGGTGATAATGTTCAGGATAATGATGATGATGATGGTGATGATCCCCCTCCACAATCACGAAGAACGCACGAGGAATTGAGATCACTTTGATGAGTGCGGATTGTTCACGTGAGACCTTCTTTCTGGGGACTTTCGTTGAATGGAAAAATGTTTTCATGACAAGTCAGAAACAACGTTTTATAAAAATGAAAAAAAACATGTCAGGATGGAATCTCCAAAAAAACCAACGAAACAAGGTCAGAAGGAATGACAAGATTTATATGGTATGAATGACACCACAACACAACACCACAATCCTTTTACGAACTGACATCACGACATCTTGTGACATGTTTGCTGTTGGTCACAATGGTAACAATTACATGAAGTTCGTCCAAACATGTTTTTTTCATTTTTATAAAATATTTTTTCTCACTTGTTTAACTCTGACGATCTAAAAATAAAATTTGTCATCCGTTTCTTTGTCTGTCTGTCCATGTATGTTCACGTTTTTTGCAAAGACCGCTGGTCCGACAACCACCACATTTGGCACACAGACCAAGTCCGACACAGAGTTTACCCTGAGGGTGTTTATCCATCACCTCAGTCTTTAAAGACCCCGAAGAGCCTTTAATACCTCCAATACCCTGAAGACACCAAAACGCTTTTCAGACTCCAAAGACCTGCAAGACCCTTGAAGACCCTTAAATACCCTCAATACACTGAAGACCCCTTAGACTCCTTGTAAGACCCTTTAGACCCCAAAGGCCCTGAAGTTCCTTCAGACCCTTTCGACTCCTCAGACCCCAAAGACCCATAA